>NC_052325.1:715850-745850 GCF_016432855.1 Salvelinus namaycush | reverse complement strand
TTACCACAGGATGGAGAGACACAGAGAGAGGAAGTTAACCTCACCACAGGATGGAGAGACACAGAGAGAGGAAGTTAACCTCACCACAGGATGGAGAGACACAGAGAGAGGAAGTTAACCTTACCACAGGATGGAGAGACACAGAGAGAGGAAGTTAACCTCACCACAGGATGGAGAGACACAGAGAGAGGACGTTAACCTCACCACAGGATGGAGAGACACAGAGAGAGGAAGTTAACCTCACCACAGGATGGAGAGACACAGAGAGAGGAAGTTAACCTCACCACAGGATGGAGAGACACAGAGAGCAGCAGGCTGTGATGTGACTGTCCTATGGTGTGTTGTGACTGTCCTATGGTGTGTTGTGACTGTCCTGTGGTGTGATGTGACTGTCCTATGGTGTGTTGTGACTGTCCTGTGGTGTGTTGTGACTGTCCTGTGGTGTGATGTGACTGTCCTATGGTGTGATGTGACTGTCCTATGGTGTGATGTGACTGTCCTATGGTGTGTTGTGACTGTCCTATGGTGTGTTGTGACTGTCCTATGGTGTGTTGTGACTGTCCTATGGTGTGATGTGACTGTCCTATGGTGTGATGTGACTGTCCTATGGTGTGTTGTGACTGTCCTATGGTGTGTTGTGACTGTCCTATGGTGTGTTGTGACTGTCCTGTGGTGTGATGTGACTGTCCTGTGGTGTGATGTGACTGTCCTATGGTGTGTTGTGACTGTCCTGTGGTGTGATGTGACTGTCCTATGGTGTGATGTGACTGTCCTATGGTGTGATGTGACTGTCCTATGGTGTGTTGTGACTGTCCTATGGTGTGATGTGACTGTCCTATGGTGTGTTGTGACTGTCCTATGATGTGTTGTGACTGTCCTATGGTGTGTTGTGACTGTCCTGTGGTGTGATGTGACTGTCCTGTGGTGTGTTGTGACTGTCCTGTGGTGTGATGTGACTGTCCTGTGGTGTGATGTGACTGTCCTATGGTGTGTTGTGACTGTCCTATGGTGTGATGTGACTGTCCTATGGTGTGTTGTGACTGTCCTATGGTGTGATGTGACTGTCCTATGGTGTGTTGTGACTGTCCTATGGTGTGATGTGACTGTCCTATGGTGTGATGTGACTGTCCTATGGTGTGTTGTGACTGTCCTATGGTGTGTTGTGACTGTCCTATGGTGTGTTGTGACTGTCCTATGGTGTGATGTGACTGTCCTATGGTGTGTTGTGACTGTCCTATGGTGTGTTGTGACTGTCCTATGGTGTGATGTGACTGTCCTGTGGTGTGATGTGACTGTCCTGTGGTGTGTTGTGACTGTCCTGTGTTGTGATGTGACTGTCCTGTGGTGTGATGTGACTGTCCTATGGTGTGTTGTGACTGTCCTATGGTGTGATGTGACTGTCCTATGGTGTGATGTGACTGTCCTATGGTGTGATGTGACTGTCCTATGGTGTGTTGTGACTGTCCTATGGTGTGTTGTGACTGTCCTATGGTGTGTTGTGACTGTCCTATGGTGTGATGTGACTGTCCTATGGTGTGATGTGACTGTCCTATGGTGTGTTGTGACTGTCCTATGGTGTGATGTGACTGTCCTGTGGTGTGTTGTGACTGTCCTGTGGTGTGTTGTGACTGTCCTGTGGTGTGTTGTGACTGTCCTGTGGTGTGTTGTGACTGTCCTATGGTGTGATGTGACTGTCCTATGGTGTGTTGTGACTGTCCTGTGGTGTGATGTGACTGTCCTGTGGTGTGTTGTGACTGTCCTATGGTGTGTTGTGACTGTCCTGTGATGTGTTGTGACTGTCCTATGGTGTGATGTGACTGTCCTATGGTGTGTTGTGACTGTCCTATGGTGTGTTGTGACTGTCCTATGGTGTGTTGTGACTGTCCTGTGATGTGTTGTGACTGTCCTATGCTGTGATGTGACTGTCCTATGGTGTGTTGTGACTGTCCTATGGTGTGTTTTGACTGTCCTATGGTGTGTTTTGACTGTCCTATGGTGTGTTGTGACTGTCCTATGGTGTGTTGTGACTGTCCTATGGTGTGTTGTGACTGTCCTATGGTGTGTTGTGACTGTCCTATGGTGTGTTGTGACTGTCCTATGGTGTGATGTGACTGTCCTATGGTGTGTTGTGACTGTCCTATGGTGTGTTGTGACTGTCCTATGCTGTTATGTGACTGTCCTATGGTGTGTTGTGACTGTCCTATGGTGTGATGTGACTGTCCTATGGTGTGTTGTGACTGTCCTATGGTGTGTTGTGACTGTCCTGTTGTGTGATGTGACTGTCCTATGGTGTGATGTGACTGTCCTATGGTGTATTGTGACTGTCCTATGGTGTGTTGTGACTGTCCTATGGTGTGTTGTGACTGTCCTATGGTGTGTTGTGACTGTCCTATGGTGTGATGTGACTGTCCTATGGTGTGTTGTGACTGTCCTATGGTGTGATGTGACTGTCCTATGGTGTGTTGTGACTGTCCTATGGTGTGTTGTGACTGTCCTATGGTGTGATGTGACTGTCCTATGGTGTGATGTGACTGTCCTATGGTGTGTTGTGACTGTCCTGTGGTGTGTTGTGACTGTCCTATGGTGTGATGTGACTGTCCTATGGTGTGTTGTGACTGTCCTATGGTGTGTTGTGACTGTCCTATGGTGTGTTGTGACTGTCCTATGGTGTGTTGTGACTGTCCTATGGTGTGTTGTGACTGTCCTATGGTGTGATGTGACTGTCCTGTGGTGTGATGTGACTGTCCTATGGTGTGATGTGACTGTCCTATGGTGTGTTGTGACTGTCCTATGGTGTGTTGTGACTGTCCTATGGTGTGTTGTGACTGTCCTATGGTGTGTTGTGACTGTCCTATGGTGTGTTGTGACTGTCCTATGGTGTGATGTGACTGTCCTATGGTGTGTTGTGACTGTCCTGTGGTGTGTTGTGACTGTCCTGTGGTGTGATGTGACTGTCCTATGCTGTGATGTGACTGTCCTATGGTGTGTTGTGACTGTCCTATGGTGTGATGTGACTGTCCTATGGTGTGATGTGACTGTCCTGTGGTGTGTTGTGACTGTCCTATGGTGTGTTGTGACTGTCCTATGGTGTGTTGTGACTGTCCTATGGTGTTTTGTGACTGTCCTATGGTGTGTTGTGACTGTCCTGTGGTGTGTTGTGACTGTCCTATGCTGTGATGTGACTGTCTTATGGTGTGTTGTGACTGTCCTGTGGTGTGATGTGACTGTCCTATGGTGTGTTGTGACTGTCCTGTGGTGTGATGTGACTGTCCTGTGGTGTGTTGTGACTGTCCTATGGTGTGATGTGACTGTCCTATGGTGTGTTGTGACTGTCCTATGGTGTGATGTGACTGTCCTATGGTGTGTTGTGACTGTCCTATGGTGTGTTGTGACTGTCCTATGGTGTGATGTGACTGTCCTATGGTGTGATGTGACTGTCCTATGGTGTGATGTGACTGTCCTATGGTGTGTTGTGACTGTCCTGTGGTGTGATGTGACTGTCCTATGGTGTGTTGTGACTGTCCTGTGGTGTGATGTGACTGTCCTGTGGTGTGTTGTGACTGTCCTATGGTGTGATGTGACTGTCCTATGGTGTGTTGTGACTGTCCTATGGTGTGATGTGACTGTCCTATGGTGTGTTGTGACTGTCCTATGGTGTGTTGTGACTGTCCTATGGTGTGATGTGACTGTCCTATGGTGTGATGTGACTGTCCTATGGTGTGATGTGACTGTCCTATGGTGTGTTGTGACTGTCCTGTGGTGTGTTGTGACTGTCCTATGGTGTGATGTGACTGTCCTATGGTGTGTTGTGACTGTCCTATGGTGTGTTGTGACTGTCCTATGCTGTGATGTGACTGTCCTATGGTGTGTTGTGACTGTCCTATGGTGTGTTGTGACTGTCCTATGGTGTGATGTGACTGTCCTGTGGTGTGTTGTGACTGTCCTATGGTGTGTTGTGACTGTCCTATGGTGTGATGTGACTGTCCTATGGTGTGTTGTGACTGTCCTATGGTGTGTTGTGACTGTCCTATGGTGTGATGTGACTGTCCTATGGTGTGTTGTGACTGTCCTGTGGTGTGTTGTGACTGTCCTATGGTGTGATGTGACTGTCCTATGCTGTGATGTGACTGTCCTATGGTGTGTTGTGACTGTCCTATGGTGTGATGTGACTGTCCTGTGGTGTGATGTGACTGTCCTGTGGTGTGTTGTGACTGTCCTGTGGTGTGTTGTGACTGTCCTATGGTGTGTTGTGACTGTCCTATGGTGTGATGTGACTGTCCTATGGTGTGATGTGACTGTCCTATGGTGTGATGTGACTGTCCTATGGTGTGATGTGACTGTCCTATGGTGTGATGTGACTGTCCTATGGTGTGTTGTGACTGTCCTATGGTGTGTTGTGACTGTCCTATGGTGTGATGTGACTGTCCTATGGTGTGATGTGACTGTCCTGTGGTGTGTTGTGACTGTCCTATGGTGTGTTGTGACTGTCCTATGGTGTGTTGTGACTGTCCTATGGTGTTTTGTGACTGTCCTATGGTGTGTTGTGACTGTCCTGTGGTGTGTTGTGACTGTCCTATGCTGTGATGTGACTGTCCTATGGTGTGTTGTGACTGTCCTATGCTGTGATGTGACTGTCCTATGCTGTGATGTGACTGTCCTATGGTGTGTTGTGACTGTCCTGTGGTGTGTTGTGACTGTCCTATGGTGTGTTGTGACTGTCCTATGGTGTGTTGTGACTGTCCTGTGGTGTGTTGTGACTGTCCTGTGGTGTGTTGTGACTGTCCTATGGTGTGATGTGACTGTCCTATGGTGTGATGTGACTGTCCTATGGTGTGTTGTGACTGTCCTGTGGTGTGATGTGACTGTCCTATGGTGTGTTGTGACTGTCCTATGGTGTGTTGTGACTGTCCTATGGTGTGATGTGACTGTCCTATGGTGTGATGTGACTGTCCTATGGTGTGTTGTGACTGTCCTATGGTGTGTTGTGACTGTCCTGTGGTGTGTTGTGACTGTCCTGTGGTGTGATGTGACTGTCCTGTGGTGTGATGTGACTGTCCTGTGGTGTGATGTGACTGTCCTATGGTGTGATGTGACTGTCCTATGGTGTGTTGTGACTGTCCTATGGTGTGATGTGACTGTCCTATGCTGTGATGTGACTGTCCTATGGTGTGTTGTGACTGTCCTATGGTGTGTTGTGACTGTCCTATGGTGTGTTGTGACTGTCCTAGTGTATGCTTTCTACAGGAGGGGCTCCCCTGCCTGTCTTTCCGAGAGAGCTGTTCTGGCAGAGTAAACCATCTTTCATCTAGAATAGTCTTTTAGGACAACATTAGGAACAAAACAGAACCCATCCCTCAGAACACAACAGAACCCATCCCTCAAAACACAACAGAACCCATCCCTCAGAACACAACAGAACCCATCCTTCAGAACACAACAGAACCCGTCCCTCAGAACACAACAGAACCCATCCCTCAGAACACAACAGAACCCATCCCTCAGAACACAACAGAACCCATCCCTCAAAACACAACCCATCCCTCAGAACACAACAGAACCCATCCCTCAGAACACAACAGAACCCATCCCTCAGAACACAACAGAACCCATCCCTCAGAACACAACAGAACCCATCCCTCAGAACACAACAGAACCCATCCCTCAGAACACAACAGAACCCATCCCTCAGAACACAACAGAACCCATCCCTCAAAACACAACCCATCCCTCAGAACACAACAGAACCCATCCCTCAGAACACAACACAACCCATCCTTCAGAACACAACAGAACCCATCCCCCAGAACACAACAGAACCCATCCCCCAGAACACAACAGAACCCATCCCTCAGAACACAACAGAACCCATCCCTCAGAACACAACAGAACCCATCCTTCAGAACACAACAGAACCCATCCCCCAGAACACAACAGAACCCATCCCCCAGAACACAACAGAACCCATCCCCCAGAACACAACAGAACCCATCCCTCAGAACACAACAGAACCCATCCCTCAAAACACAACCCATCCCTCAGAACACAACAGAACCCATCCCTCAGAACACAACAGAACCCATCCCTCAGAACACAACAGAACCCATCCCTCAGAACACAACAGAACCCATCCCTCAGAACACAACAGAACCCATCCCTCAGAACACAACAGAACCCATCCCTCAGAACACAACAGAACCCATCCCTCAGAACACAACAGAACCCATCCCTCAAAACACAACCCATCCCTCAGAACACAACAGAACCCATCCCTCAGAATACAACACAACCCATCCCTCAGAACACAACAGAACCCGTCCCTCAGAACACAACAGAACCCGTCCCTCAGAACACAACAGAACCCATCCCTCAGAACACAACAGAACCCATCCCTCAAAACACAACAGAACCCATCCCTCAGAACACAACAGAACCCATCCTTCAGAACACAACAGAACCCGTCCCTCAGAACACAACAGAACCCATCCCTCAGAACACAACAGAACCCATCCCTCAGAACACAACAGAACCCATCCCTCAAAACACAACCCATCCCTCAGAACACAACAGAACCCATCCCTCAGAACACAACAGAACCCATCCTTCAGAACACAACAGAACCCATCCCTCAGAACACAACAGAACCCATCCCTCAGAACACAACAGAACCCATCCCTCAGAACACAACAGAACCCATCCCTCAGAACACAACAGAACCCATCCCTCAAAACACAACCCATCCCTCAGAACACAACAGAACCCATCCCTCAGAACACAACAGAACCCATCCTTCAGAACACAACAGAACCCATCCCCCAGAACACAACAGAACCCATCCCCCAGAACACAACAGAACCCATCCCTCAGAACACAACAGAACCCATCCCTCAGAACACAACAGAACCCATCCTTCAGAACACAACAGAACCCATCCCCCAGAACACAACAGAACCCATCCCCCAGAACACAACAGAACCCATCCCCCAGAACACAACAGAACCCATCCCTCAGAACACAACAGAACCCATCCCTCAAAACACAACCCATCCCTCAGAACACAACAGAACCCATCCCTCAGAACACAACAGAACCCATCCCTCAGAACACAACAGAACCCATCCCTCAGAACACAACAGAACCCATCCCTCAGAACACAACAGAACCCATCCCTCAGAACACAACAGAACCCATCCCTCAGAACACAACAGAACCCATCCCTCAAAACACAACCCATCCCTCAGAACACAACAGAACCCATCCCTCAGAACACAACAGAACCCATCCTTCAGAACACAACAGAACCCATCCCCCAGAACACAACAGAACCCATCCCCCAGAACACAACAGAACCCATCCCTCAGAACACAACAGAACCCATCCCTCAGAACACAACAGAACCCATCCTTCAGAAACAATCCCCCAGAACACAACAGAACCCATCCCCCAGAACACAACAGAACCCATCCCCCAGAACACAACAGAACCCATCCCCCAGAACACAACAGAACCCATCCCTCAGAACACAACAGAACCCATCCCTCAGAACACAACAGAACCCATCCCCCAGAACACAACAGAACCCATCCCTCAGAACACAACAGAACAACACACTCGTACTCTCTTACACTCTCAAGGCATTTTAAAATGTTATATATTTTTATAAAAAACATTTTTACCTCTTTTTCTCCCCAATTTCAATCTTGTCTCATCGCTGCAACTCCCCACCGGGCTCGGGAGGCGAAGGTCGTGTCAGGCGTCCACCGAAACATGACCCGCCAAACCGCGCTTCTTAATTAACTCCCGACCGCTTAACCCGGAAGCCATCTTCCCCAGTGTGTCGGAGGAAACACCGTTCACCTGACAAACGAGTTCAGCCTGCAGGCGCCCGGCCTGCCATGTTTATTTTTATTTTTTAAGGACAAATTTGTATGTTTCTGGACTTTTTATTTGTTTATTTGTTATTTTTGCCCATTGAAGTTTTTTTCCCCAAGACATGATTTACTGCATGACAAAGAAAAAACACAAAGAACTTTACAACGATAACCTCTTTCCATGTACGATAATTATTTTACTAATGGAAGGCGGCATCCCAAATGGAACACTACGCCCTATTTAAGATACTACTTTTGACCACGACCTAACATAGGGGTCTAGTCAAAAAGTAGTGTCCTTACGTAGAGAATAGGCTGCCGTTTGGAACGCAAACCCTAGATATGTACTTTGACTTTCCGCGTTTAGCCTCAGATAGAGAAAATAAGCATTTAATCACTACAATTTAGTAGAAGTCCTTGATAATGATGGTAATTATGTAATATTGAAACTTGAAATAATAACATCGTTTTCAGGGGCATTATGGTCCAGATAAACTATCTGTGTCCCAAATGACATCTTATTCCCTATATAGTGCACTACTTTTAACCAAAACCATATGGGCCCTGGTCCAAAAGCAGTGCACTAAATAGGGAAAAGGGTGCCATTTGGAACACTTCTAAATGAGTCTGTCGCAAAAGGAAAAAGTCTGGAAGTGTTTCGTATTCTAGCATCTGACAAGGCTTTCTTGTTTGTATATTTAAAGTCATGGGCCTATTTTGTGGATTCAACTGTTTTAGTGAACTACAGATGCTATTAAAGGTAACAAGACGGAACGAATATCTAACAACTTTCAACTTGGAAACAATTTCTTTATCACACATCCTCAGTTACTGTACCCCCCCCTCTCTCTCTCTCTCTCTCTCTCTCTCTCTCTCTCTCTCTCTCTCTCTCTCTCTCTCTCTCTCTCTCTCTCTCTCCCCCTTTCTCTCCCCCTCTCTCTCTCTCTCTCTCTCTGTCTCTCTCTCTCTCTCCCTTTCTCTCTCTCTCTCTCTCTCTCTCTCTCTCTCTCTCTCTCTCTCTCTCTGTCTCCCTCTCTCTCTCCCTTTCTCTCTACCTCTTTCTCTCTCTCTCTCTCTACCTCTCTCTCTCTCTACCTCTCTCTCTCTCTCTACCTCTCTCTCTGTCTCTCTGTCACTCTCCACCTCCACCTCTCTCTGTCTCTACCCCTTTCTCTCTCTCTCTCTCTCTCTCTCTCTCTCTGTCTCTCCCCCTTTCTCTCCCTCTCTCTCTCTCTCTCTGCCTCTCCCCCTTTCTCTCCCTCTCTCTCTCTCTCTCTCTCTCTCTCTCTCTCTTTCTGTCACTCTCTCTCGCTCTCACTGTGTTTAAGGTAGAGTTGGCAGGGTGTAACAGCCTTCCATCTGTTAGGTAGATGTAAAACATCCTAATTGTCCTGCTCCGCCAGCTGGGCTTCTGCTACTCTTTCCTGGAGTTACTCTGTCAGAACACCATTTCTGTCAGAAAACCACCATCTCTGTCAGAACACCACCATCTCTGTCAGAACACCATCATCTCTGTCAGAACACCATTTCTGTCAGAAAAACATAATCTCTGTCAGAACACCACCATTTCTGTCAGAAAACCATCATCTCTGTCAGAACACCACCATCTCTGTCAGAACACCATCTCTGTCAGAACACCATCATCTCTGTCAGAACACCATCATCTCTGTCAGAACAACACCATCTCTGTCAGAACACCACCATCTCTGTCAGAACACCACCATCTCTGTCAGAACACCATCATCTCTGTCAGAACAACACCATCTCTGTCAGAACACCACCATCTCTGTCAGAACACCACCATCTCTGTCAGAACACCACCATCTCTGTCAGAACACCATCATCTCTGTCAGAACACCACCATCTCTGTCAGAACAACACCATCTCTGTCAGAACACCACCATCTCTGCCAGAACACCACCATCTCTGTCAGAACACCACCATCTCTGTCAGAACACCACCATCTCTGTCAGAACACCACCATATCTGTCAGAGCACCATCTCTGTCAGAACACCACCATCTCTGTCAGAACACCACCATCTCTGTCAGAACACCACCATCTCTGTCAGAACAACACCATCTCTGTCAGAACACCACCATCTCTGTCAGAACACCATCATCTCTGTCAGAACAACACCATCTCTGTCAGAACACCATCTCTGTCAGCTCCACTGTCTGACCCAGTCAGTCATCAAGAAGAACCTCACTTTGTCACCTTGGTGAGGACAGTCCCAGCAGTATCTCATCCAGCCAGTGGAGGGGTTAACTACTAACTAGGTGATTTCAGTAACATTAGGAGCCAAATAGACCAGAGGGAGAGAGGCAGAGAGAAGCGTGAGGGTGTATAAAGAGAGACAATCATCAGACAGACATGGTTTCTTCCCAGATAATAAAGAGAGAAGGAGAAAGAGAAAAAGGGAGAGCGAGAGAACGGGAGAGAGAGAGACCTTCATGTCTTAAAGTAATGATGGACTGTCGTTTCTCTTTGCTTATTTGAGCTGTTCTTGCCATAATATGGACTTGGTCTTTTACCAAATAGGGCTATCTTCTGTATACCACCCCTACCTTGTCACAACACAACTGATTGGCTCAAACGCATTAAAAGAAGGAAAGAAATTCTGCAAATGATCTTTCAACAAGGCACACCTGTTAATTGAAATGCATTCCAGGTGACTACCTCATGAAGCTGGTTGAGAGAATGCCAAGAGTGTGCAAAGCTGTCATCGAGGCAAAGGGTGGCTACTTTGAAGAATCTCAAATATACAATTTGTATACTACATGATTCCATATGTGTTATTTCATAGTTTTGACGTATTATCTATTAATCTACAACATAGAAAATAGTAAAAAAATAAAGAAAAACCTTGGAATGAGTAGGTGTCCAAACTTTTGACTGGTACTGTATATATATATAATGTAATGAAACAGCAGGGGGCGGGTCTCGAACCCTCGACCTTCTAGCCCGAAGTCCGGCTCGCTATCGACTGTGTCCCAAAAGCATGCTCGTGTGGCAGAGTCGATTTCCGCGCTTATAAACCCAGGGTCGTTACAATATATATTCTGAGGCTGATCAGATACTAATCTGAACCTGGTATGGACACTAGTTTCATTAGAGAAACACAGGAACAGAGAGCACGGGGTCAGCGGGTCAGGTCACTACTACAGTAAAACACAGTGGAGACCTACGTGTTGTGAGAAAAGAGCGGCTGCCTCATTATCTCTCACTCTCTTGACGATCGTCTGGAACAGAACACTAAACTGGAGCATTTCAAACGATGGCAGTAGACATGACAGTAGCATCTCCAAAACGAATCCAGATCTCCTCCCTAATCCCTGCTGCTTCCCTCCCTCCCTCTCGCCCTTCTCTCCATCTACCCTTAATTACCTCTACAATAAAAATAAAAAATAAATGCTTTTCTCAGACATTTCTCTTTTCAGGCCCGTCACCCACAGTCAGGGTTGGGTAATAAAGCCGTATCTATACAGAACAATACTTCATATTGTAATGAGGGGGTCCAGACAGCCAGCGTGGGATCTACAGAAGAACGCTCCCTAACTCTTTCCCAGAGACCCCAGGGAGAACCAGGAGGAGAGGGCTGGACCAGGCAGGCAGCCAAACGGACACGGCCAGCCTCGCTCAAAGGGATTAACTAGCAACCACAGTGGGACCCTGAGAGGGAACATAGTTAGAAAGTTTTACAGGAACTAAAAACAAAAATGTCAAAAAAATTAACTGCCATTTGCATCAATGAATCTTTATCTGTCTGTAAAGTCTCACCGAATGTCTCTTTACTTCTCCTCTCCTTCCTTTCCTGTCTCTCCTCTCCGTCCTATGTCCCTCCTCTCCTTCCTTTCCTGTCTCTCCTTTCCTTCCTCTGTCTCTCCTCTCCTTCCTCTGTCTCTCCTCTCCTTCCTCTGTCTCTCCTCTCCTTCCTCTGTCTCTCCTCTCCTTCCTCTGTCTCTCCTTCCCTTCCTGTCTCTCCTCTCCTTCCTTTCCTGTCTCTCCTCTCCTTCCTCTGTCTCTCCCCTCCTTCCTCTGTCTCTCCTTCCTTTCCTGTCTCTCCTCTCCTTCCAGTCTCTCCTCTCCTTCCTCTGTCTCTCCCCTCCTTCCTCTGTATCTCCTTCCCTCCCTGTCTCTCCTCTCCTTCCCTTCCTGTCTCTCCTCTCCTTCCCTTCCTGTCTCTCCTCGCCTTCCTCTGTCTCTCCTCTCCTCTCCTTCCTCTGTCTCTCCTCGCCTTCCTGTCTCTCCACTCCTCTCCTTCCCTTCCTGTCTCTCCTCTTCTTCCCTTCTTGTCTCTCCTCTCCTTCCTCTGTATCGCCTCTCCTTCCTCTGTCTCTCCTCTCCTCTCCTTCCTCTGTCTCTCCTCTCCTCAATTCCTCTGTCTCTCCTCTCCTTCCTCTGCCTCTCCTCTCCTTCCTCTGTCTCTCCTCCTGTCTCTCCTCTCCTTCCTCTAGTCTCTCCTCTCCTTCCTCTGTCTCTCCTCTCATCTCCTTCCTCTGTCTCTCCTCTCATCTCCTTCCCTTCCTGACTCTCCTCTCCTTCCTCTGTCTCTCCTCTCCTTCCCTTCCTGTCTCTCCTCTCCTTCCTCTGTCTCTCCTCTCCACTCCTCCCCTTCCTGTCTCTCCTCTCCTCTCCTTTCCTTCCTGTCTCTCCTCTCCTTCTTCTGTCTCTCCTCTCCTTCCTCTAGTCTCTCCTCTCCTTCCTCTGTCTCTCCTCTCATCTCCTTCCCTTCCTGACTCTCCTCTCCTTCCTCTGCCTCTCCTCTCCTTCCCTTCCTGTCTCTCCTCTCCTTCTTCTGTCTCTCCTCTCCTTCCTCTGTCTCTCCTCTCCTTCCCTTTCTGTTTCTCCTCTCCTTCCCTTCCTGTCTCTCCTCTCCTTCTTCTGTCTCTCCTCTCCTTCCTCTGCCTCTACTCTCCTTCCCTTCCTGTCTCTCCTCTCTTTCCTCTGTCTTTCCTCTCCTTCCCTTCCAGTCTCTCCTCTCCTTCCTCTGTCTCTCCTCTCCTTCTTCTGTCTCTCCTCTCCTTCCTCTGTCTCTCCTCTCCTTCCTCTCGTCTCTCCTCTCCTTCCTCTCGTCTCTCCTCTCGTTCCTCTGTCTCTCATCCGTCTCTCCTCCCCTTCTTCTGACTCTCCTCTCCTTCCTCCGTCTCTCCTCTCCTTCTTCTGTCTCTCCTCTCCTAATTCTGTCTCTCCTCTCCTAATTCTGTCTCTCCTCTCCTTCCCTTCCTGTCTCTCCTCTCCTTCCTCTGTAGCTCCTCTCCTTCTTCTGTCTCTCCTCTCCTTCCTCTGTCTCTCCTCTCCTTCCTCTCGTCTCTCCTCTCATTCCTCTGTCTCTCCTCCGTCTCTCCTCCCCTTCTTCTGACTCTCCTCTCCTTCCTCCGTCTCTCCTCCCCTTCTTCTGTCTCTCCTCTCCTTCTTCTGTCTCTCCTCTCCTTCTTCTGTCTCTCCTCTCCTTCTTCTGTCTCTCCTCTCCTTCTTCTGTCTCTCCTCCCCTTCTTCTGACTCTCCTCTCCTTCCTCCGTCTCTCCTCCCCTTCTTCTGTCTCTCCTCCCCTTCCTGTCTCTCCTCTCCTTCTTCTGTCTCTCCTCTCCTTCTTCTGTCTCTCCTCCCCTTCTTCTGTCTCTCCTCCCCTTATTCTGTCTCTCCTCTCCTTCTTCTGTCTCTCCTCTCCTTCTTCTGTCTCTCCTCCCCTTCTTCTGTCTCTCCTCTCCTTCTTCTGTCTCTCCTCCCCTTCTTCTGTCTCTCTTCTCCTTCTTCTCTCTCCTATCCTCTCCTTCTTCTCTCTCCTATCCTCTCCTTCTTCTGTCTCTCCTCTCCTTCTTCTGTCTCTCCTCTCCTTCTGTCTCTCCTCTCCTCTCTCCTATCCTCTCCTTCTTCTGTCTCTCCTCTCCTGCTTCTGTCTCTCCTCTCCTGCTTCTGTCTCTCCTCTCCTTCTTCTGTCTCTCCTCTCCTCTCTCCTCTCCTCTCCTTCCTCTGTCTCTCCTCTCCTCACCTCTATCTCTCCTCTCCTTCCTCTATTTATCCTCTCCTTCCTCTGTCTTTCTCCCTCTCCTCTCTCCAGCAGACCCAGCTACAGCCGGTGCTAACTCTCCCACAGCTTCATGCCGTTCTGCCCAACAGAGCTTCATGCCGTCCTGCCCAACAGAGCTTCATGCCTGTCCTGCCCAGCAGAGCTTCATGCCTGTCCTGCCCAACAGAGCTTCATGCCTGTCCTGCCCAACAGAGCTTCATGCCTGTCCTGCCCAACAGAGCTTCATGCCTGTCCTGCCCAACAGAGCTTCATGCCTGTCCTGCCCAACATAGCTTCATGCCGTCCTGCCCAACAGAGCTTCATGCCTGTCCTGCCCAACAGAGCTTCATGCCGTCCTGCCCAACACAGCTTCATGCCTGTCCTGCCCAGCAGCACAGCTGCAGCCAAATTAGCCTAATAAAAACGTTAATTGGTTGGGCAGGTGGATCCTGATTGGGTATCTGTCCCAGGCGCTGATTCGAAGAAACAATCACGCTCTACATCAGCGTTTCCCAAACTGGGTCCCGGGGCCCCCAAAGGGTGCACAGTTTGGTTGTTGCCCTAGCACTACTCATCTGATTCAAATAATCAACTCTGTCTGTCTCTGCCTGCCTGCCTGTCTGCCTGTCTGTCTGTCTGTCTGTCTGTCTGTCTGTCTGTCTGTCTGTCTGTCTGTCTGTCTGTCTGTCTGTCTGTCTGTCTGTCTGTCTGTCTCTGCCTGCCTGTCTGTCTGTCTGTGGGGGTGTGTGTGGGGGTGTGCGTGCGTGTGACACATCCAAGTCCTGTCACCAACACCATATAGTGCTGACTGGCACAGTGACACAGAGAAGACCGGGCCATATGGAGAGAGGCCTGGTGCCTGTACTGCTTAAAGCCCGTCAACATACACACACACACACACACACACACACACACACACACACACACACACACACACACACACACACACACACACACACACACACACACACACACACACACACACACACACACACACACACACACACTGCGCGCACCATTTAACACCGGCCACAGTCTGCTTCAGTCCTGGCTCTGACACAAGAACACAACCCTCTCTGGTCATCTGTAGAGGAGAGGACTGGGTACATGCCCAGGGCATGACTTAGCCTCATCCCATCGAGGACTGGGTACATGCCCAGGGCATGACTTAGCCTCATCCCGTCGAGGACTGGGTACATGCCCAGGGCATGACTTAGCTTCATCCCGTCGATGACTGGGTACATGCCCAGGGCATGACTTAGCTTCATCCCATCGATGACTGGGTACATGCCCAGGGCATGACTTAGCCTCATCCCATCGAGGACTGGGTACATGCCCAGGGCATGACTTAGCTTCATCCCCTCACACTATTTACATCCCATGACCACAATGCTCAGAAGAACCCGGATTTCACTTTTATTTTAATCAACATCAGCATCGCCTGGTCCCAGATCTGTCTGTGAACTCCTATGGTCATTACCTAGCCTGGTCCCAGATCTGTTTGTGCTGTCTTTTGAACTCCTATGGTCATTACCTAGCCTGGTCCAAGATCTGTTTGTGCTGTCTTGTGAACTCCTATGGTCATTGAAAACAGGTCTTGGATCAGGACAACATCAACTGCCCTACATCTAATCACCAGCTAATGTAGCTATAGCAACAAACAAATGTAGTAGTAAAAGGTTCTCCAGTCTATATCCCTGAACAAGGTTCTCCAGTCTACATCCCTGGACAAGGTTCTCCAGTTTACATCCCTGTACAAGGTTCTCCAGTCTACATCCCTGGACAAGGCTCCCCAGTCTACATCCCTGGACAAGGTTCTCCAGTCTACATCCCTGGACAAGGTTCTCCAGTCTACATCCCTGGACAAGGTTCTCCAGTCTACATCCCTGGACAAGGTTCTACAGTCCAGATCCCTGGACAAGGTTCTCCAGTCTACATCCCTGGACAAGGCTCTCCAGTCTACATCCCTGGACAAGGTTCTCCAGTCTACATCCCTGGACAAGGTTCTCCAGTCTACATCCCTGGACAAGGTTCTCCAGTCTACATCCCTGGACAAGGTTCTCCGGTCTGCATCCCTGGACAAGGTTCTCCAGTCTGCATCCCTGGACAAGGTTCTCCAGTCTACATCCCTGGACAAGGTTCTCCAGTCTACATCCCTGGACAAGGTTCTCCAGTCCACATCCCTGGACAAGGTTCTCCAGTCCACATCCCTGGACAAGGTTCTCCAGTCTACATTCCTGGACAAGGTTCTCCAGTCTACATCCCTGGACAAGGTTCTCCAGTCTACATCCCTGGACAAGGTTCTCCAGTCTACATCCCTGGACAAGGTTCTCCAGTCTACATCCCTGGACAAGGTTCTCCAGTCTACATCCCTGGACAAGGTTCTCCAGTCCACATCCCTGGACAAGGTTCTCCAGTCCACATCCCTGGACAAGGTTCTCCAGTCTACATCCCTGGACAAGGTTCTCCAGTCTACATCCCTGGACAAGGTTCTCCAGTCTACATCCCTGGACAAGGTTCTCCAGTCCACATCCCTGGACAAGGTTCTCCAGTCTACATCCCTGGACAAGGTTCTCCAGTCTACATCCCTGGACAAGGTTCTCCAGTCTACATCCCTGGACAAGGTTCTCCAGTTTACATCCCTGGACAAGGTTCTCCAGTCCACATCCCTGGACAAGGTTCTCCAGTCCACATCCCTGGACAAGGTTCTCCAGTCTACATCCCTGGACAAGGTTCTCCAGTCTACATCCCTGGACAAGGTTCTCCAGTCTACATCCCTGGACAAGGTTCTCCAGTCTACATCCCTGGACAAGGTTCTCCAGTCTACATCCCTGGACAAGGTTCTCCAGTCTACATCCCTGGACAAGGTTCTCCAGTCTACATCCCTGGACAAGGTTCTCCAGTCTACATCCCTGGACAAGGTTCTCCAGTCTACATCCCTGGACAAGGTTCTACAGTCTACATCCTTGGACAAGGTTCTACAGTCCACATCCCTGGACAAGGTTCTACAGTCTACATCCTTGGACAAGGTTCTACAGTCTACATCCCTGGACATACATTTTATTGAACCAGGAAGTTCCTTTATTTAACCAAGTCCCTTTATCTAACCAGGAAGTCCCATTGAGATCAAAATACATCTTCTTTCATCAGTTGCCGTATATTTAACACTTGCTATACGAACAACCAGACGTACCGAGGAACAACCAGACGTACCCAGGAACAACCAGATCTACTGAGGAACCATCAGATGTACTGAGGAACAACCAGATGTACTGAGGAACAACCAGATGTACTGAGGAAACACCAGATGTACTGAGGAAACACATGATCTACTGAGGAACAACCAGATGTACTGAGGAACAGCCAGATGTACTGAGGAACCATCAGATGTACTGAGGAACCATCAGATGTACTGAGGAACCATCAGATGTACTGAGGAACAACCAGATGTACTGAGGAACAACCAGATGTACTGAGGAACAACCAGATGTACTGAGGAACAACCAGATGTACTGAGGAAACACCAGATGTACTGAGGAAACACATGATGTACTAAGGAAACACATGATCTACTGAGGAACAACCAGATGTACTGAGGAACAACCAGATGTACTGAGGAACAGCCAGATGTACTGAGGAACCATCAGATGTACTGAGGAACCACCAGATGTACTGAGGAACAACCAGATGTACTGAGGAACAACCAGATGTACTGAGGAACAACCAGATGTACTGAGGAACCATCAGATGTACTGAGGAACAACCAGATGTACTGAGGAACCACCAGATGTACTGAGGAACAACCAGATGTACTGAGGAACAACCAGATGTACTGAGGAACAACCAGATGTACTGAGGAACCATCAGATGTACTGAGGAACCATCAGATGTACGGAGGAACCATCAGTTGTACTGAGGAACAGCCAGATGTACTGGGGAACAACCAGATCTACTGAGGAACAACCAGATGTACTGAGGAACCACCAGATGTACTGAGGAACAACCAGATGTACTGAGGAACAACCAGATGTACTGAGGAACCATCAGATGTACTGAGGAACCATCAGATGTACGGAGGAACCATCAGTTGTACTGAGGAACAGCCAGATGTACTGGGGAACAACCAGATCTACTGAGGAACAACCAGATGTACTGAGGAAACACATGATGTACTGAGGAAACACATGATCTACTGAGGAACAACCAGATCTACTGAGGAACAACCAGATGTACTGAGGAACCATCAGATGTACTGAGGAACCACCAGATGTACTGAGGAACAGCCAGATGTACTGAGGAACAACCAGATGTACTGAGGAACCATCAGATGTACTGAGGAACAACCAGATGTACTGAGGAACCATCAGATGTACTTAGGAACCATCAGATGTACTGAGGAACCATCAGATGTACTGAGGAACCATCAGATGTACTGAGGAACAACCAGATGTACCGAGGAAGCTTCTACACACATGGACATCAATGGACATGTCAGCCCTTCACTAAGACATCAATGGACATGTCAGCCCTTCACTAAGACATCAATGGACATGTCAGTTCTTCACTAAGACATCAATGGACATGTCAGCCCTTAACTAAGACATCAATGGACATGTCAGTTCTTCACTAAGACATCAATGGACATGTCAGTTCTTCACTAAGACATCAATGGGACATGTCAGCCCTTAACTAAGACATCAATGGACATGTCAGCCCTTAACTAAGACATCAATGGACATGTCACCCTTAACTAAGACATCAATGGACATGTCAGCCCTTCACTAAGACATCAATGGACATGTCAGCCCTTAACTAAGACATCAATGGACATGTCAGCCCTTCACTAAGACATCAATGGACATGTCAGTTCTTCACTAAGACATCAATGGACATGTCAGCCCTTAACTAAGACATCAATGGACATGTCAGCCCTTAACTAAGACATCAATGGACATGTCAGCCCTACTAAGACATCAATGGACATGTCAGCCCTTAACTAAGACATCAATGGACATGTCAGCCCTTCACTAAGACATCAATGGACATGTCAGCCCTTAACTAAGACATCAATGGACATGTCAGCCCTTAACTAAGACATCAATGGACATGTCAGCCCTTAACTAAGACATCAATGGACATGTCAGCCCTTAACTAAAACATCAATGGACATGTCAGCCCTTCACTAAGACATCAATGGACATGTCAGTTCTTCACTAAGACATCAATGGACATGTCAGTTCTTCACTAAGACATCAATGGACATGTCAGCCCTTCACTAAGACATCAATGGACATGTCAGTTCTTCACTAAGACATCAATGGACATGTCAGTTCTTCACTAAGACACAATGGACATGTCAGCCCTTCACTAAGACATCAATGGACATGTCAGTTTTCACAAGACATCAAAGGACATGTCAGTTCTTCACTAAGACATCAATGGACATGTCAGTTCTTCACTAAGACATCAATGGACATGTCAGCCCTTAACTAAGACATCAATGGACATGTCAGCCCTTATCTAAGACATCAATGGACATGTCAGCCCTTAACTAAGACATCAATGGACATGTCAGCCCTTCACTAAGACATCAATGGACATGTCAGCCCTTATCTAAGACATCAATGGACATGTCAGCCTTAACTAAGACATCAATGGACATGTCAGCCCTTAACTAAGACATCAATGGACATGTCAGCCTTAACTAAGACATCAATGGACATGTCAGCCCTTATCTAAGACATCAATGGACATGTCAGCCCTTAACTAAGACATCAATGGACATGTCAGCCCTTAACTAAGACATCAATGGACATGTCAGCCCTTATCAAGACATCAATGGACAATGTCAGCCCTTAACTAAGACATCAATGGACATGTCAGCCCTAACTAAGACATCAATGGACATGTCAGCCCTTAACTTGACATCAATGGACATGTCAGCCCTTAACTAAGACATCAATGGACATGTCAGCCCTTATCTAAGACATCAATGGACATGTCAGCCCTTAACTAAGACATCAATGGACATGTCAGCCCTTCACTAAGACATCAATGGACATGTCAGCCCTTAACTAAGACATCAATGGACATGTCAGCCCTTAAAATAAGACATCAATGGACATGTCAGCCCTTAACTAAGACATCAATGGACATGTCAGCCCTTAACTAAAACATCAATGGACATGTCAGCCCTTCACTAAGACATCAATGGACATGTCAGTTCTTCACTAAGACATCAATGGACATGTCAGCCCTTCACTAAGACATCAATGGACATGTCAGTTCTTCACTAAGACATCAATGGACATGTCAGTTCTTCACTAAGACATCAATGGACATGTCAGCCCTTCACTAAGACATCAATGGACATGTCAGTTCTTCACTAAGACATCAATGGACATGTCAGTTCTTCACTAAGACATCAATGGACATGTCAGCCCTTAACTAAGACATCAATGGACATGTCAGCCCTTATCTAAGACATCAATGGACATGTCAGCCCTTAACTAAGACATCAATGGACATGTCAGCCCTTCACTAAACATCAATGGCATGTCAGCCCTTATCTAAGACATCAATGGACATGTCAGCCCTTAACTAAGACATCAATGGACATGTCAGCCCTATCTAAGATCAATGATGTCAGCCTTAACTAAGACATCAATGGACATGTCAGCCCTTATCTAAGACATCAATGGACATGTCAGCTTAACTAAGACATCAATGGACATGTCAGCCCTTATCTAAGACATCAATGGACATGTCAGCCCTTATCTAGACATCAATGGACATGTCAGCCCTTAACTAAGACATCAATGGACATGTCAGCCCTTAACTAAGACATCAATGGACATGTCAGCCCTTATCTAAGACATCAATGGACATGTCAGCCCTTATCTAAGACATCAATGGACATGTCAGCCCTTAACTAAGACATCAATGGACATGTCAGCCCTTAACTAAGACATCAATGGACATGTCAGCCCTTATCTAAGACATCAATGGACATGTCAGCCCTTAACTAAGACATCAATGGACATGTCAGCCCTTATCTAAGACATCAATGGACATGTCAGCCCTTAACTAAGACATCAATGGACATGTCAGCCTATCTAAGACATCAATGGACATGTCAGCCCTTATCTAAGACATCAATGGACATGTCAGCCCTTCACTAAGACATCAATGGACATGTCAGCCCTTATCTAAGACATCAATGGACATGTCAGCCCTTCACTAAGACATCAATGACATGTCAGCCCTTATCTAAGACATCAATGGACATGTCAGCCCTTAACTAAGACATCAATGGACATGTCAGCCCTTATCTAAGACATCAATGGACATGTCAGCCCTTCACTAAGACATCAATGGACATGTCAGCCCTTATCTAAGACATCAATGGACATGTCAGCCCTTCACTAAGACATCAATGGACATGTCAGCCCTTATCTAAGACATCAATGGACATGTCAGCCCTTAACTAAGACATCAATTGACATAGTTGGAAATGGCTACTCTCTTACCTCAGCAATCCAAATCCTTTCATTTTCGTCTTCTCGTCTGACTCGTCCACAGCTTCTGTTATCTTCTACTTTCCTTTCCCTTTGTGCTGCTTCTCTTTCGTCTTGTCTTTGGCCTTCTTCTTCTTGTCTTTGCTCTCCTTCGTCGCTTCCCCCACTCCCTGGCGAGAGGAGCCGCTGGCAGGGGTGTCCCGTCCCGAACTCTGGTCTGACAGGTCATCTGAAGCAGAGACACATAGCATGGTATAAACATACATACAGTTAACACACCACACATATATATATATATATTATATATATATATATTAATATTAAATATATATATATATATATATATCCAAAAGTATGTGGACACCCTTCCAATTAGTGGATTCGGCTTTTTCAGCCACACCTTGCTGATAGGTGTATAAAATCGAGCACACAGCCATTCAATCTCCATAGACAAACATTGGCAGTAGAATGGCCTTACTGAAGAGCTCAGTGACTTTCAACATGACACCGCCATAGGAAGTCACCTTTCGAACAAGTCAGTTCGTCATATTTCTGCCCTGCACACAAGCCTAAGATCACCATGTGCAATGCCAAGCGGCTGGAGTGGTGTAAAGCCCACCGCCATTGGACTCCGGAGCAGTGGAAACGAGTTCTCTGGAGTGGTGAATCACTCTTTACCATCTTACAGTCCGACGGACGAATCTGGGTTTGGCGGATGCCAGGAGAACGCTACCTGCACCAATGCATAGTACCAACATGTCCAGTTGTAAATGAGAACTTGTTCTCAACTAGCCTACCTGGTTAAATAAAGGTGAAATAAAAGATAAATAAATAAATATAAATAAATCTATTGAAAAGCCTTCCCAGAAAAGTGGAGGCTGTTATAGCAGCAAAGGGGAAACCAACTCCATATTAATGCCCATCATTTTGGAACGAGATGTTAAAGTGGTCCTGAAATTCCCCCCCCCCCCCCCCAACGGCTTAGATTAACATGGATTTCAATCTGGCCTTTATTCCCTGTTTTCTGAGCCATCAATCTGGCCCTTTAGTCCCTGTTCTCTGAGCCATCAATCTGGCCCTTTATTCCCTGTTCTCTGAGCCATCAATCTGGCCCTTTAGTCCCTGTTCTCTGAGCCATCAATCTGGCCCTGTATTCCCTGTTCTCTGAGCCATCAATCTGGCCCTTTATTCCCTGTTCTCTGAGCCATCAATCTGGCCCTTTATTCCCTGTTCTCTGAGCCATCAATCTGGCCCTTTATTCCTGTTCTCTGAGCCATCAATCTGGCCTTTATTCCCTGTTCTCTGAGCCATCACGGCCCTTTATTCCCTGTTCTCTGAGCCATCAATCTGGCCTTATTCCCTGTTCTCTGAGCCATCAATCTGGCCCTTTATCCCTGTTTCTGCTAGCCATCAATCTGCCTTTATTCCGTTCTCTGAGCCATCAATCTGGCCCTTTATTCCCTGTTCTCTGAGCCATCAATCTGGCCCTTTAGTCCCTGTTCTCTGAGCCATCAATCTGGCCCTTTATTCCCTGTTCTCTGAGCCATCAATCTGGCCTTTAGTCCCTGTTCTCTGAGCCATCAATCTGGCCCTTTATTCCCTGTTCTCTGAGCCATCAATCTGGCCTTTAGTCCCTGTTCTCTGAGCCATCAATCTGGCCCTTTATTCCCTGTTCTCTGAGCCATCAATATGGCCCTTTAGTCCCTGTTCTCTGAGCCATCAATCTGGCCCTTTAGTCCCTGTTCTCTGAGCCATCAATCTGGCCCTTTATTCCCTGTTCTCTGAGCCATCAATCTGGCCCTTTATTCCCTGTTCTCTGAGCCATCAATCTGGCCCTTTATTCCCTGTTCTCTGAGCCATCAATCTGGCCCTTTATTCCCTGTTCTCTGAGCCATCATTCTGGCCCTTTATTCCCCGTTCTCTGAGCCATCATTCTGGCCCTTTATTCCCCGTTCTCTGAGCCATCAATCTGGCCCTTTATTCCCTGTTCTCTGAGCCATCATTCTGGCCCTTTATTCCCCGTTCTCTGAGCCATCAATCTGGCCCTTTAGTCCCTGTTCTCTGAGCCATCATTCTGGCCCTTTATTCCCCGTTCTCTGAGCCATCAATATGGCCCTGTATTCGGTCTCCCTGTCAGATGGTCACTGCAGCCCTGGGAACAGATTTGGGTTGTAAATTCTTTAAGGCGTCATAATGAGACACAGAGAGACGTGCGTGTGAGGGTCTACGTAAATTAATAAGAGTAGGTAGGTAGGAAGGAAGGAAGGAAGGAAGGAAGGAAGGAAGGAAGGAAGGAAGGAAGGAAGGAAGGAAGGAAGGTTTGTGTGTTGGTTGTGTGTGTGGTGTTTGTTGTGTTTGGTGTTGGTGGGTGTGGTGTGGTGTGTGTGTGTGTGTGTGTGTGTGTGTGTGTGTGGTGTGGTGTGTGTGTGTGTGCGTGCGTGCGTGCGTGCGTGCGTGCGTGCGTGTGTTACCAGTCCTTACGTAATAAATCTCATGGCGGCATGTAATTCCTCTCCGTACAGCTCACTACATGACCCAGTGACAATATACCAGCGTTTCCCAAACTGGGTCCTCGAGAGCCCAAGGGCACGTGTTGATAGTTGTCCTAACACCACACAGCTGGTTAAAATAACCCACTAATCGTCAAGCTTCGATCATTTGAATCAGCGGTGTAGTGTTATGGCCAAACTACACAGCTGGTTAAAATAACCCACTAATCGTCAAGCTTCGATCATTTGAATCAGCGGTGTAGTGTTATGGCCAAACTACACAGCTGGTTAAAATAACCCACTAATCGGTGTGGTGTTATGGCAAAAGCTGAAACGTGTTCCCATTGGGGTCCAAAGGACCGAGTTTGGGAAACGATGCACTATACTATACCATATAACGTATATAATATACAATATAACGTATACCGTATACCATATACAATATAACGTATACCATATACCGTATACCATATACAATATAACGTATACCGTATACCGTATACCATATACAAAATAACGTATACCGTATACCGTATACCATATACAATATAACGTATACCGCATACCATATACCATATGCAATATAACGTATACCATATACCGTATACCATATACAATATAACGTATACAATATAACGTATACCATATACCGTATACCGTATACCATATACAATATAATGTATACCGTATGCCGTATACTGTATACCGTATACCATATACAATATAACGTATACCGTATACCACATAACATAAGCAATATAACGTATACCATATACCGTATACAATATAATGTATACCATATAACGTATACAATATAACGTATACCATATACCGTATACAATATAACGTATACCATATGCCGTATACAATATAACGTATACAATATAACGTATACCATATACCGTATACAATATAACGTATACCATATACCGTATACAATATAACGTATACCATATACCGTATACCATATACAATATACCGTATACTGTATATCGTATACCGTATACCATATACCGTATACCACATACCGCAAACCATATAACTACCGTATACCACATACCGTATACCATATAACTACCGCACACCACATACCGTATACCATATACCATATACCATATAACTACCGTATACCACATACCGTATACCACATACCGTATACCATATAACTACCGCACACCACATACCGTATACCACATACCGTATACCATATAACTACCGTATACCACATACCGTATACCATATAACTACCGTATACCACATACCGTATACCACATACCGTGTACCATATACCATATACCATATAACTACCGTATACCACATACCGTATACCATATAACTACCGCATACCACATACCGTATACCATATACCATATACCATATAACTACCGTATACCATATACCATATACCATATAACTACCGTATACCACATACCACATACCATATAACTACCGTATACCACATACCGTATACCATATACCATATAACTACCGTATACCACATACCGCATACCATATACCGTATACCATATAACTACCGTATAACACATACCGTATACCATATAACTACCGTATACCACATACCGTATACCATATAACTACCGTATACCACATACCATATACCACACACCGTATACCGTATACCATATACCACATATCATATACCATATAACTACCGTATACCACATACCGTATACCATATAACTACCGTATACCACATACCATATACCACATACCATATACCACATACCGTATAACTACCGCACACCACATACCGTATACCACATACCGCATACCATATACCGTATACCATATAACTACCATATACCATATACCGTATACCATATAACTACCGTATACCACATACCACATACCGTATACCACATACCACATACCACATACCGTATACCACATACCATATACCACATACTGCATACCATATACCATATAACTACCGTATACCACATACCGCATACCATATAACTACC
Organism: Salvelinus namaycush; assembly: GCF_016432855.1. Lineage (NCBI taxonomy): Eukaryota > Metazoa > Chordata > Actinopteri > Salmoniformes > Salmonidae > Salvelinus > Salvelinus namaycush. The sequence goes on along the minus strand of NC_052325.1, from coordinate 719,982 downwards.
GTATACCACATACCATATACCATATACCATATACCACATACCGTATACCATATAACTACCGTATACCACATACCGCAAACCATATAACTACCGTATACCACATACCGCATACCATATAACTACCGTATACCACATACCGTATACCATATAACTACCGTATACCATATACCATATACCACATACCGTATACCATATAACTACCGTATACCACATACCGTATACCATATACCACATACCGTGTACCACATACCGTATACCACATACCGTATACCACATACCGTATACCATATAACTACCGTATACCACATACCGTATTCCATATACCATATACCACATACCGTATACCACCTACCGTATACCACCTACCGTATACCACATACCGTATACCACATACCGCATACCATATAACTACCGTATACCACATACCATATACCACATAACTACCGTATACCATATACCATATAACTACCGTATACCACATACCGTATACCATATAACTACCATATACCATATACCATATAACTACCGTATACCATATAACTACCGCACACCACATACCGTATACCATATAACTACCGTATACCATATACCGCATACCATATAACTACCGTATACCACATACCATATACCATATACCATATAACTACCGTATACCATATAACTACCGTATACCACATACCATATAACTACCGTATACCACATACCGTATACCATATAACTACCATATAACTACCGTATAACACATACCACATACCATATAACTACCGTATACCACATACCGTATACCATATACCATATAACTACCGCACACCACATACCACATACCATATAACTACCGTATACCACATACCGTATACCATATAACTACCGTATACCACATACCGTATACCATATACCACAAACCATATAACTACCGTATACCACATACCATATACCACAAACCATATAACTACCGCACACCACATACCGCATACCATATAACTACCGTATACCACATACCGTATACCACATACCGTATACCATATAACTACCGTATACCACATACCGCATACCATATAACTACCGTATACCACATACCACATACCATATAACTACCATATACCATATACCATATACCATATAACTACCGTATAACACATACCATATACCATATAACTACCGTATACCACATATCGCATACCATATAACTACCGTATACCATATACCACATACCATATAACTACCATATACCATATAACTACCGTATAACACATACCGTATACCATATAACTACCGTATACCACATACCATATACCATATAACTACCGTATACCATATACCATATAACTACCGTATACCACATACCGCATACCATATAACTACCGTATACCACATACCGCATACCATATAACTACCGTATACCACATACCGTATACCATATACCATATAACTACCGTATACCACATACCGCATACCATATACATATAACTACCGTATACCACATACCGTATACCATATAACTACCGCACACCACATACCGCAAACCATATAACTACCGTATACCACATACCGCATACCATATACCATATAACTACCGTATACCACATACCGCATACCATATACCATATAACTACCGTATACCACATACCGTATACCATATAACTACCGCACACCACATACCGCAAACCATATAACTACCGTATACCACATACCGCATACCATATACCATATACCATATAACTACCGCATACCACATACCGCATACCATATACCATATAACTACCGTATACCACATACCGTATACCATATAACTACCGCACACCACATACCGCAAACCATATAACTACCGTATACCACATACCGTATACCATATAACTACCGTATACCACATACCGCATACCATATAACTACCGTATACCACATACCGCATACCATATAACTACCGTATACCACATACCGTATACCATATACCACAAACCATATAACTACCGTATACCACATACCATGTACCATATAACTACCGTATACCACATACCGCATACCATATAACTACTGTATACCACATACCGTATACCATATACCACATACCATATAACTACCGTATACCACATACCGTATACCACACACCATATAACTACCGTATACCACATACCGCATACCATATAACTACTGTATACCACATACCGTATACCATATACCATATACCATATAACTGCCGTATACCACATACCGTATACCACATACCATATACCATATAACTACCGTATACCACATACCGTATACCATATACCATATACCATATAACTACCGTATACCACATACCGCATACCATATAACTACCACATACCGTATACCATATACCATATAACTACCGTATACCATATACAATATAACGTATACCGTATGCCGTATACTGTATACCGTATACCATATACAATATAACGTATACCGTATACCATATACAATATAACGTATACCATATACCGTATACCATATACAATATAACGTATACCGTATACCGTATACCATATACAAAATAACGTATACCGTATACTGTATACCATATACAATATAACGTATACCGCATACCATATACCATATGCAATATAACGTATACCATATACCGTATACCATATACAATATAACGTATACAATATAACGTATACCATATACCGTATACCATATACAATATAATGTATACCGTATGCCGTATGCCTTATACTGTATACCGTATACCATATACAATATAACGTATACAATATAACGTATACCATATACCGTATACCACATACCATAAGCAATATAACGTATACCATATACCATATACAATATACCGTATACCGTATACTGTATATCGTATACCGTATACCATATACCGTATACCACATACCGCATACCATATAACTACCGCACACCACATACCGCAAACCATATAACTACCGTATACAACATACCGTATACCATATACCATATACCATATAACTACCGTATACCACATACCGCATACCATATAACTACCGTATACCACATACCGTATACCATATACCATATAACTACCGTATACCACATACCGCATACCATATACCGTATACCATATAACTACCGTATACCACATACCGTATACCATATAACTACCGTATACCACATACCGTATACCATATAACTACCGTATACCACATACCGTATACCATATAACTACCGTATACCACATACCATATACCACACACCGTATACCGTATACCATATACCACATACCAATACCATATAACTACCGTATACCACATACCGTATACCATATAACTACCGTATACCACATACCATATACCACATACCATATACCACATACCGTATACCATATAACTACCGCACACCACATACCGTATACCACATACCGCATACCATATACCGTATACCATATAACACCAAACCATACCGTATACCATATAATTACCGGCATACACAATACCACATACCGTATACCACATACCACATACCGTATACCAAATACCATTACACATACTGATACACTATACCATATAACTACCGATATACCACATAACACATACCATATAACTACCGTATACCACATACCATATACCATATCAAATAATACCGTAACATAAACTACCGGGACTACCACCATACCGCAAACATATAACTACCGTATACACACCTAAAACCGCACATAACTACCGTATACCACATACCGTATACCATATAACTACCGTATACCACATACCGTATACCATATACCATATACCACATACCGTATACCATATAACTACCGTATACCACATACCGTATACCATATACCATATACCACATACCGTGTACCACATACCGTATACCACATACCGTATACCACATAACTACCGTATACCACATACCGTATTCCATATACCATATACAATAACCGTATACCACATTACGTAATACACCATACCGTATACCACATATACGCATACATAATAACACATACGTAAACACCATATACATATAACTACCGTATACCACATACCGTATACCATATACACTATACCTATCTACCATTATAACTACCGCACTACCACCTACCGTATATACCATATAAACTACCGTATACATATACCCATACCATAAAACTACCGTATTACCAAATAGAATATACCATATA
>NC_052325.1:621651-715750 GCF_016432855.1 Salvelinus namaycush | reverse complement strand
TCCCTTCAGCCTCTTTTGCCCACTCCACTCTCTCCCCCTCTCCTCTCTGCCTCTCCTCCTCTCCCCCTCTCCCCTCTGCCTCTCTGCCTCTCCCCCTCTCTGCCTCTCTCCTCTCCCACTCTCTCCCTCTCCTCTCTGCCTCTCTGCCTCTCCTCCTCTCCTCTCCCCCTCTCTGCCTCTCTCCTCTCCCACTCTCTCCCTCTCCTCTCTGCCTCTCTGCCTCTCCTCCTCTCCCACTCTCCCCCTCTCCTCTCTGCCTCTCCTCCTCTCCCACTCTCCCCTCCCCTCCCCTCTCCTCTCCTTTCTCCTCCTCTGCTCTCCTCTCCTTTCTCCTCCTCTCCTCTCCTCTCCTCTCACCTCATCCTCTCCTCTCCTCTCTGCCTCTCCCCTCTCCTCTCTGCCTCTCTCCTCTTCCACTCTCCCCCTCTCATCTCCTCTCTGCCTCTCCCCCTCTCCTCTCTGCCTCTCTCCTCTCCCACTCTCCCCCTCTCCTCTCTGCCTCTCCTCTCTCCCTCTCCTCTCTGCCTCTCCCCGTCTCCACTCTGCCTCTCCTCTCACCCTCTCTGCCTCCTCCCTTTTTTATCTCCCTCTCTCTCTTCGCCTCTATTCTCCTCCGCCTTGACACAGCTTGTTCACCAACACCCTGCACAAGCCTCTCACTGTTAGGGTCAACACGCTGCCTTCCACCTCTTCTCCCTCTCTCCCTGGTCCTCCATTCCAGCCCCCTCCTCTCTCTGAGTCCCTCACTCTACCTCAGCCTGACAGGTCTGGTCTTTGATCAGTGCTAAACTACTATGGGACCATGATGCATCCTGATTCCTCAAACATTTATCTCCCTCTTCCTCTCTCCTCCTCCCCCTACCTCACCATGAGAGCAGAGCAGTTTTCTCTGTGCAGCTGCTTCCTGTGTGTCTGACTGGAGGATGATGGGTAGTCACTGCGGGTTAGAGAGCGAGAGCGTTCTGTGCTCGATGTGTTTGAGTTCTCTTGGGATGACATCAGAGTTCCAGACACGTTGTGAAATAGTTTGGGACATAAGCAAGATTTTCTTAAACTAATAATGAGTTTTAAAATATATAGTGTTAAAATATATAGTGTTAAAATATATAGTGTTAAAATATATAGTGTTAAAATATATAGTGTTAAAATAAGAAGAGAGAGTGAGAGAGAGAGGTAAGAGAAAAGAGGAGGAGAGAGGGTGAGTGTCTCTTTGAGTGGAGGGGGGGGGGGTTAATGTGAGTGTCTCTTTGGAGGAGGGGGGGGTAATGTGAGTGTCTCTTGAGGGGGGGTAATGTGCATGTCTCTTTGAGGGGAGGGGTAATGTGAGTGTCTCTTTGAGGGGAGGGGTAATGTGAGTGTCTCTTTGGGGGAGGGGGGGTAATGTGAGTGTCTCGTTGGGGGAGAGGAGGTAATGTGAGTGTCTCGTTGGGAAGGGGGGGGTAATGTGAGTGTCTCTTGAGGGGAGGGGGTAATTGTGAGGTCTCTTTGATGGGAGGGGGGGGTAATGTGAGTGTCTCGTTGGGGGAGGAAGGGTAATGTGAGTGTCTCTTTGGGGGGGGGGTAATGTGAATGTCTTTGAGGGGAGGGGGTAATGTGAATGTCTCTGAGGGGAGGGGGTAATGTGAGTGTCTCTGAGGGGAGGGGGGTAATGTGAGTGTCTCTTTGAGGGGAGGGGTAATGTGAGTGTCTCTTGAGGGGAGGGGGTTAATGTGAGTGTCTCTTTGAGGGGGGGGGGGGGGGGGGGTAATGTGAGTGTCTCTTTGGGGGAGGGAGGGTAATGTAAGTGTCTCTTTGGGGAGGAGGGTAATGTGAGTGTCTCTTTGAGGGGAGGGGTAATGTGAGTGTCTCTTTGGGGGAGGGGGGGGGGGTAATGTGAGTGTCTTTGGGGGAGGGGGGGGGTAATGTGAGTGTCTCGTTGGGGGAGGGAGGGTAATGTGAGTGTCTCTTTGAGGGGAGGGGTAATGTGAGTGTCTCTTTGAGGGGGGGGGTGTCTCTTTGGGGGAGGGAGGGTAATGTGAGTTGTCGTGAGGGGAGGGGTAATGTGAGTGTCTCTTTGAGGGGAGGGTAATGTGAGTGTCTCGTTGGTGGAGGGAGGGTAATGTGAGTGTCTCTTTGAGGGGAGGGGTAATGTGAGTGTCTCGTTGGTGGAGGGAGGGTAATGTGAGTGTCTCTTTGAGGGGAGGGGTAATGTGAGTGTCTCTTTGAGGGGAGGGGTAATGTGAGTGTCTCTTTGAGGGGAGGGGTAATGTGAGTGTCTCTTTGAGGGGAGGGGTAATGTGAGTGTCTCTTAAGGGGGGGGGGGGGGGGGTAATGTGAGTGTCTCTTTGAGGGGAGGGTAATGTGAGGGTCTCTTTGGGGGAGGGGGGGGGGGGTAATGTGAGTGTCTTTGGGGGAGGGGAGGGTAATGTGAGTGTCTCTTGAGGGGGGGGTAATGTGAGTGCTCTTTGGGGGAGGGAGGGTAATGTGAGTGTCTCTTGGGGGGAGGGAGGGATAATGTGAGTGTCTCTTGAGGGGGGGTAATGTGAGTGTCTCTTTTGGGGGAGGGGGGGTAATGTGAGTGTCTCTTTGGGGGAGGGAGGGGTAATGTGAGTGTCTCTTTGGGGGAGGGGGGGGTAATGTGAGTGTCTCTTTGGGGGAGGGGGGGTAATGTGAGTGTCTCTTGGGGGGGGGGAGGGGTAATGTGAAGGTCTCTTTGGGGGAGGGGGGGGTAATGTGAGTGTCTCTTTGGGGGAGGGGTAATGTGAGTGTCTCTTGAGGGGGGGGTAATGTGAGTGTCTCTTTGGGGAGGGAAGGGTAATGTGAGGTCTCTTGGGGGAGGGGAGGGGTAATGTGAGTGCCATCTTTGGGGAGGGAGGGTAATGTGAGTGTCTCTTTGGGGAGGGGAGGGGTAATGTAGTGTCTCTTTGGGGGAGGGGGGGGTAAGTGGGGTGTCTCTTTGGGGGAGGGAGGGGTAATGTGAGTGTCTCTTTCGGGGAGGGAGGGGTAATGTGAGTGTCTCTGAGGGGGGGGGGGGGGTAAATGTGAGTGTCTCTTTGGGGGAGGGGGGGGTAAGTGAGTGTCTCTTTGGGGGGGGTCATTTGAGTGTCTCTTTGAGGGGGGGGGGGGGGTAATGTGAGTGCTCTTTGAGGGGGGGGTAATGTGAGTGTCTCTTTGAGGGGGGGGGGTAATGTGAGTGTCTCTTTGAGGGGAGGGGTAATGTGAGTGCTCTTTGAGGGGAGGGGGGTAATGTGAGTGTCGTTTTGAGGGGGGGGGGGTAATGTGAGTGTCTCTTTGGGGGAGGGAGGGTAATGTGAGTGTCTCTTTGGGGGAGGGAGGGTAATGTGAGTGTCTCTTTCGGGGAGGGAGGGGTAATGTGAGTGTCTCTGAGGGGGGGGGGGGGTAATGTGAGTGTCTCTTTGGGGGAGGGGGGGTAATGTGAGTGTCTCTTGAGGGGGGGGGGGTCATTTGAGTGTCTCTTTGAGGGGGGGGGGGTAATGTGAGTGTCTCTTTGAGGGGGGGGTAATGTGAGTGTCTCTTTGAGGGGGGGGGTAATGTGAGTGTCTCTTTGAGGGGAGGGGTAATGTGAGTGTCTCTTTGAGGGGAGGGGGGGTAATGTGAGTGTCTCTTTGAGGGGGGGGGGGTAATGTGAGTGCTCTTTGGGGGAGGGAGGGTAATGTGAGTGTCTCTTTGGGGGAGGGAGGGTAATGTGAGTGTCTCTTTGAGAGGCGGAGGGGTAATGTGAGTGTCTCTTTGAGGGGGGGGGTAATGTTGAGTGTCTCTTTGGGGAAGGGGGTAATGGAGGTCTCTAAGGGGGGGGATGTGAGTGTCTCGTTGGGGGAGGGAGGGTAATGTGAGTGTCTCTTTGAGGGGAGGGGTAATGTGAGTGTCTCTTGGAGGGGGGGGGGGGTAATGTGAGTGTCTCTTTGGGGGAGGGAGGGTAATGTGAGTGTCTCGTTGAGGGGAGGGGTAATGTGAGTGTCTCTTTGAGGGGAGGGGTAATGTGAGTGTCTCTTTGAGAGGAGGGTAATGTGAGTGTCTCTTGAGGGGAGGGGTAATGTGATGTCTCTTTGAGGGGGTGGGGGGTGGTAATGTGAGTGTCTCTTTGAGGGAAGGGGTAATGTGAGTGTCTCTTTGAGGGGAGGGGGGGGTAATGTGAGTGTCTCTTTGGGGGAGGGGAGGGGTAATGTGAGTGTCTCTTTTGAGGGGGGTAATGTGAGTGTCTCTTTGGGGAGGGGAGGGTAATGTGAGTGTCTCTTTGGGGGAGGGGGATAATGTGAGTGTCTCTTTGAGGGGGGGTAATGTGAGTGTCTCTTTTGGGGGAGGGGGGGTAATGTGAGTGTTCTCTTTGGGGGAGGGAGGGGTATTGTGAGTGTCTCTTTGGGGGAGGGGGGGGGGTAATGTGAGTGTCTCTTTGGGGGGAGGGGGGGTAATGTGAGTGTCTCTTTGGGGGGGGAGGGGTAATGTGAAGGTCTCTTTGGGGGAGGGGGGGGGGGGTAATGTGAGTGTCTCTTTGGGGGAGGGGTAATGTGAGTGTCTCTTTGAGGGGGGGGTAATGTGAGTGTCTCTTTGAGGGGGGGGGGTAATGTGAGTGTCTCTTTGGGGGAGGGGAGGGGTAATGTGAGTGCCTCTTTGGGGGAGGGAGGGTAATGTGAGTGTCTCTTGGGGGAGGGAGGGGTTAATGTGAGTGTCTCTTTGGGGAGGGGGGGTAATGTGGGTGTCTCTTTGGGGAGGGGGGGTAATGTGAGTGTCTCTTTCGGGGGGGAGGGGTAATGTGAGTGTCTCTGAGGGGGGGGGGGGGGGGTAATGTGAGTGTCTCTTTGGGGGAGGGGGGGTAATGTGAGTGTCTCTTTGAGGGGGGGGTCATTTGAGTGTCTCTTTGAGGGGGGGGGGTAATGTGAGTGTCTCTGAGGGGGGGGTAATGTGAGTGTCTCTTGAGGGGGGGGGGTAATGTGAGTGTCTCTTTGAGGGGAGGGGTAATGTGAGTGTCTCTTTGAGGGGAGGGGGTAATGTGAGTGTCTCTTTGAGAGGAGGGGTAATGTGAGTGTCTCTTTGAGGGGAGGGGTAATGTGAGTGCTCTTTGAGGGGGGGGGGGTGGTAATGTGAGTGTCTCTTTGAGGGGAAGGGGTAATGTGAGTGTCTCTTGAGGGGAGGGGGGGGTAATGTGAGTGTCTCTTTGGGGGAGGGGAGGGGTAATGTGAGTGTCTCTTGAGGGGGGGTAATGTGAGTGTCTCTTTGGGGGAGGGAGGGTAATGTGAGTGTCTCTTTGGGGGAGGGAGGGATAATGTGAGTGTCTCTTGAGGGGGGGTAATGTGAGTGTCTCTTTTGGGGGAGGGGGGGTAATGTGAGTGTCTCTTTGGGGGAGGGAGGGGTATGTGAGTGTCTCTTTGGGGGAGGGGGGGGGGTAATGTGAGTGTCTCTTTGGGGGAGGGGGGGTAATGTGAGTGTCTCTTTGGGGGGGGAGGGGTAATGTGAAGGTCTCTTTGGGGGAGGGGGGGGGGGTGTAATGTGAGTGTCTCTTTGGGGGAGGGGTAATGTGAGTGTCTCTTTGAGGGGGGGGTAATGTGAGTGTCTCTTTGAGGGGGGGGGTAATGTGAGTGTCTCTTTGGGGGAGGGGAGGGGTAATGTGAGTGCCTCTTTGGGGGAGGGAGGGTAATGGAGTGTCTCTTTGGGGGAGGGAGGGGTAATGTGAGTGTCTCTTTGGGGGAGGGGGGGTAATGTGGGTGTCTCTTTGGGGGAGGGAGGGGTAATGTGAGTGTCTCTTTCGGGGAGGGAGGGGTAATGTGAGTGTCTCTGAGGGGGGGGGGGGGTAATGTGAGTGTCTCTTTGGGGGAGGGGGGGTAATGTGAGTGTCTCTTTGAGGGGGGGGTCATTTGAGTGTCTCTTTGAGGGGGGGGGGGGTAATGTGAGTGTCTCTGAGGGGGGGGTAATGTGAGTGTCTCTTGAGGGGAGGGGTAATGTGAGTGTCTCTTTGAGGGGAGGGGTAATGTGAGTGTCTCTTTGAGGGGGGGGGGGGGGTAATGTGAGTGTCTCTTTGGGGGAGGGAGGGTAATGTGAGTGTCTCTTTGGGGGAGGGAGGGTAATGTGAGTGTCTCTTTGAGGGGAGGGGTAATGTGAGTGTCTCTTTGAGGGGGGGGGGTAATGTGAGTGTCTCTTTGGGGGAGGGGGGGGGGTAATGTGAGTGTCTCTTTGGGAAGGGGGGGGGGTAATGTGAGTGTCTCGTTGGGGGAGGGAGGGTAATGTGAGTGTCTCTTTGAGGGGAGGGGTAATGTGAGTGTCTCTTTGAGGGGGGGGGGGTAATGTGAGTGTCTCTTGGGGGAGGGAGGGTAATGTGAGTGTCTCGTTGAGGGGAGGGGTAATGTGAGTGTCTCTTTGAGGGGAGGGGTAATGTGAGTGTCTCTTTGAGAGGAGGGGTAATGTGAGTGTCTCTTTGAGGGGAGGGGTAATGTGAGTGTCTCTTTGGGGGGGGGGTGGTAATGTGAGTGTCTCTTTGAGGGAAGGGGTAATGTGAGTGTCTCTTTGAGGGGAGGGGGGGGTAATGTGAGTGTCTCTTTGGGGGAGGGGAGGGGTAATGTGAGTGTCTCTTGAGGGGGGGTAATGTGAGTGTCTCTTTGGGGGAGGGAGGGTAATGTGAGTGTCTCTTTGGGGAGGGAGGATAATGTGAGTGTCTCTTTGAGGGGGGGTAATGTGAGTGCTCTTTTGGGGAGGGGGGGTAATGTGAGTGTCTCTTTGGGGGAGGGAGGGGTATTGTGAGTGTCTCTTTGGGGGAGGGGGGGGGTAATGTGAGTGTCTCTTGGGGGAGGGGGGTAATGTGAGTGTCTCTTTGGGGGGGGAGGGGTAATGTGAAGGTCTCTTTGGGGGAGGGGGGGGGGGGGTAATGTGAGTGTCTCTTTGGGGGAGGGGTAATGTGAGTGTCTCTTTGAGGGGGGGGGGTAATGTGAGTGTCTCTTTGAGGGGGGGGGTAATGTGAGTGTCTCTTTGGGGGAGGGGAGGGGTAATGTGAGTGCCTCTTTGGGGGAGGGAGGGTAATGTGAGTGTCTCTTTGGGGGAGGGAGGGGTAATGTGAGTGTCTCTTTGGGGGAGGGGGGGTAATGTGGGTGTCTCTTTGGGGGAGGGAGGGGTAATGTGAGTGTCTCTTTCGGGGAGGGAGGGGTAATGTGAGTGTCTCTGAGGGGGGGGGGGGGGGTAATGTGAGTGTCTCTTGGGGGGGGGGGGTAATGTGAGTGTCTCTTTGAGGGGGGGGTCATTTGAGTGTCTCTTTGAGGGGGGGGGGGTAATGTGAGTGTCTCTGAGGGGGGGTAATGTGAGTGTCTTTGAGGGGGGGGGGGGTAATGTGAGTGTCTCTTTGAGGGGGGGGGTAATGTGAGTGTCTCTTTGAGGGGAGGGGTAATGTGAGTGTCTCTTTGAGGGGGGGGGTAATGTGAGTGTCTCTTTGGGGGAGGGGGGGGTAATGTGAGTGTCTCTCGTGTTCACATGTCGCAAGCGTTTGTACATTGACTCTGCCAAAACAGAATATAGTTAAAGTCACTCACACCTTTTGTTTAACAAGTAAACCATTCTTTTCACAAAAAGGTAGAGGTCAAAATTATTGACACCCCTAAAGATCCTTATAAATGAAGTAGTCAAAAGTGTAGTATTTGGTCACATATTCCACGCAATGTCGACGTCAAGCTTGTGATTCTACAAACTTGTTGGATGCAGTTTGTTTTGGTTGTGTTTCTGTTGTGCCCAATAGAAATGAATAGTCACAGCTACAGATACCCTGCATCCCACTGCTGACTAGCCTCTGAAGTTAAGCAGGGTAGGTCCCTGGATGGTCCCTGGATGGGAGACCCGGTGCTGCTGGAAGTGGTTTTGGAGGGCCAGTAGGAGGCACTCTTTCCTCTGGTCTAAAAAAAATTCTCAATTCCCCAGGGCAGCGATTGGGGACATTGCCCTGTGTAGGGTGCCGTCTTTCAGATGGGATGTTAAACGGGTGTCTGACTCTCTGTGGTCACTAAAGATCCCATGGTACTTATCGTAAGGGTCTTGGCTAAATTCCCAATCTGGCCTTTATACCATCATGGTCACCTAATCAGTTTCCAATTGGCTCATTCATCTCCCCCGTAACTATTCCCCAGGTTGTTGCTGTAAACGTAGAATGTGTTCTCAGTCAACTTACCTGGTAAAATAAGGATTGAAAAGTTATTGTCATTTTTGAGTCACTTTTTTTATTATAAAGAAGAATAGAACATGTTTCAAAAGACTTCTACATTAATGTTACCATGGTTACAGATAATCCTGAATGAATCGTGAATAATGATGAGTGAAAAAGTTACAGAGGGTCAAAGGTCAGACATGCTAACCTCTCACCATTACCAAAAGCAGGGGAGATTAGCATGTCTTGGGGTAGGACTTTTGACCGTCTGTAACTTTCTTACTCAACCCCCCCTGATCAGTGTCTTGTGTATAACCACACACACTAAAACGCCAGGCCAAACTCCACAGTGTGTTTTATATAGAAAACACTAAAAGAGAAAACTAGCTGGGATCACGAACGTGGAGCCCTGACACACACACACACACACACACACACACTCACACACACACACACACACACACACACACACACACCACACACACACACACACACACACACACACACACACACACACACACACACACCACACACACACACACACACACACTATTGGGAGAGGTTGGGTTGTACACAGAGTCCTGCAGAGATATCGTATACCTGCCAATCCTAGTTTATGGGTTTTCTCTAACCAGAACCAAAACCAAAACCGTCTCTTTCTTGTTGACAACTGTTATTTTCACTAACGTAAAGCATATTTTACTATTGTATAGTCGTGGCCAAAAGTTTTGAGAATGACACAAATATTAATTTACACAAAGTTTGCAGCTTCAGTGTCTTTGGATATTTTTGTCAGAAGTTACTATGGAATACTGACGTATAATTACAAGCATTTCATAAGTGTCAAAAGATTTTATTGACAATTACATGAGGTTGATGCAAAGAGTCAAAATTTGCAGTGTTGACCCTTCTTTTTCAAGACCTCTGCAATCCGCCCTGGCATGCTGTCAATTAACTTCTGGGCCACATCCTGACTGATGGCAGCCCATTCTTGCATAATCAATGCTTGGAGTTTGTCAGAATTTGTGGGTTTTTGTTTGTCCACCCGCCTCTTGAGGATTGACACACAAGTTCTCAATGTGATTAAGGTCTGGGGAGTTTCTGGCCATGGACCCAAAATATCGATGTTTTGTTCCCCGAGCCACTTAGTTATCACTTTTGCCTTATGGCAAGGTGCTCCATCATGCTGGAAAAGGCATTGTTCATCACCAAACTGTTCCTGGATGGTTGGGAGAAGTTGCTCTTGGAGGATGTGTTGGTGCCATTCTTTATTCATGGCTGTGTTCTTAGGTAAAATTGTGAGTGAGCCCACTCCCTTAGCCGAGAAGCAACCCCACACATGAATGGTCTCAGGATGCTTTACTGTTGGCATGACACAGGACTGATGGTAGCGCTCACCTTATCTTCTCCGGACAAGGTTTTTTCCGGATGCCCCAAACAATCGGAAAGGGGATTCATCAGAGAAAATGACTTTACCCCAGTCCTCAGCAGTCCAATCCCTGTACCTTTTGCAGAATATCAGTCTGTCCCTGATGTTTTTGCTGGAGAGAAGTGGCTTCTTTGCTGCCCTTCTTGACACCAGGCCATCCTCCAAAAGTCTTCGCCTCACTGTGCGTGCAGATGCACTCACACCCGCCTGTTGCCATTCCTGAGCAAGCTCTGTACTGGTGGTGCCCCGATCCCGCAGCTGAATCAACTTTAGGAGACGGTCCTGGCACTTGCTGGACTTTCTTGGGCACCCAAGAAGGGGCGCCTTTTGCATGGCAAAGAGGGACTTTGCATTTAATTGCAATTCCTCTGATCACTCTTCATAACATGCTGGAATATATGCAAATTGTCATCATACAAACTGAGGCAGCAGACTTTGTGAAAATGTATATTTGTATCATTCTCAAAACTTTTGGCCACGACTGTATATTATATATTACTAACGTATAGCATATATGCTAAGACGTACACACGGGAATTCGGAAAGTGGTTTCCTCAAAAGTTTATGGTGCCTGTCAAATATGATTATCATCAATCATACTACCAAATGGAATGTAACTGTGCTATAGAGAGAGAGACGGAAGGTCTAAATTATAACTTATCTTTTCTTGCTTGAAAACATACAGACAATATTTAGTATCTGTAATTGACCCAAGAGTACAGTGTGTCCATAATAGAGAGAGATCACTGACTGAGTGACAGTCATTGTGGGAATGTAACATCCCATCATAATGGGCGACAGATAGCCTAGCGGTTATAGCGAGGCAAGCCAGCAACCGGATGGTTGCCAGTTAGCCTACCGGTTAGCGAGGCAAGCCAGCAACCGGATGGTTGCCAGTTAGCCTAGCGGTTAGCGAGATGGTTGCCAGTTAGCCTAGCGGTTAGCGAGATGGTTGCCAGTTAGCCTAGCGGTTAGCGAGATGGTTGCCAGTTAGCCTAGCGGTTAGCGAGATGGTTGCCAGTTCGTGTCTGACGGACCAAATCTGGTGGGAAGTAACCTGGCAACTGGAGGGCTGCTGGTATCAAATCCTAGATACCGTTGTGCTGTCTGGCACTTAACCCAACAGCTCCCCGGGCACCCAGTGTGCCGGCCCCCCCGTCTCCAGAACCTGTGTCTTTCAGAGGGGTTAAAAAGCGGAAGTAAAATTTGGTCCAAGGCACTGCATCTCAGTGCAAGAGGCGTCACTACAGTCCCTGATTCGAATCGAAGCTGTATCACATCCGGCCGTGATTTGTAGTCCCATAAGGCGGCTCACAATTGGCCCAACGTCGTCCGGGTTTGGCCGGGGTAAGCCGTCATTGTAATATAAGAATTTGTTCTTAACTGACTTGTTAAATAAAATTAAAATAAAGGTTAAATAATGGTTAAATAATGGTTAAATAATGGTTAAATAAAGGTTAAATAATGGTTAAATAAAATTAAAATAAAGTGAGCTTAATCTTCATGCCACAATTCCTTCCTGTTTATTCCATGTTGCTGTACCCTCTACTTCCAGCAGAGGGAAGCAAACTCGTGTCTATGAGAGAATAAGAGATAAAGTTTCCAAGTATAAGATGGCAGGATATACAGTTATATACTGTAGTTCACTTGGTATTTGTAGAAAGGTTGAAAACAGAAATGTATAGATAAATAAAACTAAATCAGATCTGTTCAGATTCAGGTTCATTTAAAGTCCAACCGACTTCCACTTTATCCCCTCTGAAAGACACACATACACGTTGGAGCGGGGGGGGGGGGGGGGGGCTGCCACACTGGGTGCCTGTGGAGCAGTTGTAGTGGGGGGATAAGTGCCCTGCTCGATGGCATCTAGGTACACACACAGCCCCAGACAGGGTCAGACAGCGGGCTCAGAAAGACACAAGTAATGTATATGAACAGAAAACATGATGTTTGATGAGAGAGAGAGAGACAGAGAGAGAGAGAGACAGAGAGAGACAGACAGAGAGAGAGAGACAGAGAGAGACAGACAGAGAGAGAGAGAGAGAGAGAGAAAATTATTCCTATGAAGGGAAGTAATGATATCTGGCCTGAAGCCTACATGTCTCTGCTGTTGGTTAATTCACAGATATGACAGCTCCAAATGCCACCAATGATTCCCAGACCCAACCCAAATAAACAGCCTATGCTGTCAGTTATCACACACATACACACAGAGCCCTTTCAATACAGTGTTATAATACCCCCTGAAGTAATATTTCGCAATGATCTGATCAGTCATTTAAAAACTAAAACATCTTAAACCATAATACCTTGGACAATTTTTTGTTGCAAACAGTTTCCCCCGAAAACAACAACTGGGAATAAAACAATATAAATACATGTTTTTCCTCAAGCTCGTTAAAATTAGAGAAAATTCCACAGCACAACAGTTGCGTGAAACTCAAACTACTTTTTGACCCTCTACGTTTTCCGTTAGAGGGCTGGTCCCAAAACAAACGCTGCTGTCAGTTGAAAGACAAAACTAAAGTTGTCCACTTCACTGCACTGATTATATAAGCTAACATGCTAGCTAGCTTTGCGTATACAAACATGACAGTGACAGCCATAGATTTAGATAATTAAAGAAAGAATACGGCTGTAAATCCCATGGGTAATGGAGAACTACTTTCAAAACTTCGTAAGCAACTTTATTTTTGTCGATTCACTAGCTAGCTAGGCTTAGCTAACGTGAGCTAGCTAGAGAGTAGTGTGCTTTT
Organism: Salvelinus namaycush; assembly: GCF_016432855.1. NCBI lineage: Eukaryota > Metazoa > Chordata > Actinopteri > Salmoniformes > Salmonidae > Salvelinus > Salvelinus namaycush. The sequence continues at coordinate 703,452 of NC_052325.1, read as the reverse complement.
GGATGGGACAGCTAGACAGCTAACGTTAGCTAGCTACATGTCGTGCTTTTGATAAATGTAATAGCAAACCATGTATTTTTTTTTTATCGAGTAGGTATAACGTTACTACTGTAACTGTATCCTATACTGTTAAATGCATATTTGCTTCGATTTAGCTTTGGCATCATGAAAACCTGACAGGTTGCTGCAAATTAGCTAGTTAAACTTTATACTGCCAACCGGAGTTGAATGAAATATACTCAGTGAACAAAGGCATGAACCTGATCATTGCAAAAACGATTCCTTCCTCCTAGATTGGACATTGACAGTAATTTACAATAGATGCCTTAAAATGGAGAAGCCCCAGTGATGATGGAGGAGCAGAAGAGGTACTGTAGTCACACACACTCACACTCACTCACACACACACTCACACACACCACACACACACACACACACACACACACACACACACACACACACACACACACACACACACACACACACACACACCACACCACACCACACCACACCACACTCACACGGTTACAAAGCCACGGGTCTGTCTCTGGTACTGCGACTGAAGTGACAGAGTTGCTTGTCTGTCTGTCTGTCTGTCTGTCTGTCTGTCTGTCTGTCTGTCTGTCTGTCAGCCCAGTGAAGGAGGAGAGCTCCAGAGAACGAGGCCTTCTCCACCTATGGAGAGGCTACTGCAGTAGTGTTACCCCCGAGCGGGTGCTTCTGTCCCGGCCAGTCCTCCAGGCTGCCCTTGGCATCAGCCATGGTATCCTCCTGGCCGAAGGTGAGACTTCTCTTTGGAGTCTAGTAAGAGAAATGTGTAATTAGATAAACAGCTCTTTCTACAACCTTTTAAAATGCATAATGCTTTATAACGTCATTTGGAATGTATTATAATACACTTATCATGAGTTATAATAATGACTAAGCGTCCATATGTAGCGTATAGATTTTAATAGTGAGTAAGATTTCCACTGTATTTCATCCGTTACACATAGAAAATATACTTGAAAATGTGTAATTTATACCGTTTGGGATAACCTGATGAAGATCACTGTATACCTGCTCTCTTCACCGTCCTATTTATCTCCAGGTGGGCTGGTGTACAGCTTCGGGGACCTGACGTGGAGACAGGGCTTGAGGGTTCCTCCTACTTACCCTCTCCTTGAGTCTGTCCTCTCTGGTCAACGTGTTGTGTCTGTAGCTGCAGGCTCCTTCCACTGTGGCGCCGTCACACAGGAAGGGGCTGTGTACATGTGGGGAGAGAACTCCTCGGGACAGTGTGGTCTGTCAGAGAGAAGCCTGGTCCCAGATCCTAGCCTCGTCAGTACGGTGGACTCTGAGACTGTCCCTCCACAGGTGATATATCTGTTTATATTCTTATTTTCATCCCGAAATACTAATCCAAGATTATAGAAAACAATTCAGACATCTTTGAAAACAACAGATAAAACAATGACAATAGCTGTGTTTCCATCCAATTGGTGACAGATTTTCATGCAAATATTTAAAAATCTGAATAAAAATAATATGTGCATATTCCTACCAGTAATGTGTTTCCATATTTAAAAAAAAATTAACCTTTATTTAACTAGGCAGGTCAGTTAAGAACAAATTCTTATTTACAATGACGGCCTAGGAACAGTGGGTTAACTGCCTTGTTCAGGGGCAGAACGACAGATTTTTACCTTGTCAGCTCGGGTATTCGATCCAGCAACCTTTCGGTTACTAGTCCAACGCTCTAACCACGAGGCTACCTGCCGCCCCATCCCGATATTCTGTCTGTCTATTCTGGTTAAGCAATAAGGCATGAGAACCCGGGGATTGTCGTGTGAATAACTCCTGACCAAGTGCTGTTGTTAGGCCTAAGGTGAAGCCAAGGGCCGGAGGAGTTATTCACGATAATTCCCGGGTTTGAGTGCCTTATTGCTTTTATAAAACGGTTGCCAATATATAAAAAATAGATTAACGACATGTTTTCAATAAAAACTGTTTTTTAATAAGTACATTTGTTTTATTTAACCCTTCCAACATACAAAATAGTTTGGCCAAATGGGCTGGTCGTTCATTCTGAGATTCTGTAGTTGTTAGCCAAATGGGCTGGTCGTTCATTCTGAGATTCTGTAGTTGTTAGCCAAATGGGCTGGTCGTTCATTCTGAGATTCTGTAGTTGTTAGCCAAATGGGCTGGTCGTTCATTCTGAGATTCTGTAGTTGTTAGCCAAATGGACTGGTCGTTCATTCTGAGATTCTGTAGTTGCTAGCCAAATGGGCTGGTCGTTCATTCTGAGATTCTGTAGTTGCTATCCAAATGGACTGGTCGTTCATTCTGAGATTCTGTAGTTGCTATCCAAATGGGCTGGTCGTTCATTCTGAGATTCTGTAGTTGTTAGCCAAATGGACTGGTCGTTCATTCTGAGATTCTGTAGTTGTTAGCCAAATGGGCTGGTCGTTCATTCTGAGATTCTGTAGTTGTTAGCCAAATGGGCTGGTCGTTCATTCTGAGATTCTGTAGTTGTTAGCCAAATGGGCTGGTCGTTCATTCTGAGATTCTGTAGTTGTTAGCCAAATGGGCTGGTCGTTCATTCTGAGATTCTGTAGTTGTTAGCCAAATGGACTGGTCGTTCATTCTGAGATTCTGTAGTTGCTAGCCAAATGGGCTGGTCGTTCATTCTGAGATTCTGTAGTTGTTAGCCAAATGGGCTGGTCGTTCATTCTGAGATTCTGTAGTTGTTAGCCAAATGGGCTGGTCGTTCATTCTGAGATTCTGTAGTTGCTAGCCAAATGAGCTGGTCGTTCATTCTGAGATTCTGTAGTTGCTAGCCAAATGGACTGGTCGTTCATTCTGAGATTCTGTAGTTGTTAGCCAAATGGGCAGGTCGTTCATTCTGAGATTCTGTAGTTGTTAGCCAAATGGGCTGGTCGTTCATTCTGAGATTCTGTAGTTGCTAGCCAAATGGGCTGGTCGTTCATTCTGAGATTCTGTAGTTGCTAGCCAAATGGGCTGGTCGTTCATTCTGAGATTCTGTAGTTGCTAGCCAAATGGGCTGGTCGTTCATTCTGAGATTCTGTAGTTGCTATCCAAATGGGCTGGTCGTTCATTCTGAGATTCTGTAGTTGTTAGCCAAATGGGCTGGTCGTTCATTCTGAGATTCTGTAGTTGCTATCCAAATGGGCTGGTCGTTCATTCTATCCATTCTATTTGCAATGGTTGCTATGCTAAACAAAACATTGGGATGTAGCTATGCAGGCTAGCTACTTCTCCTTTGCTAGCTAGCCAACTAAAGCTGATACACAATCACGTCAAGCAGCTGAAAGGACAGCAAACGATGTGCACTTGAGTTTGTTTTACTTTCGTTGCATATATCCATTATAATGATCCTAGTAAAATGAATTGGCCTGGATCAGAGAAGCTGTCTGTCTTGTCACATTCATACGCATGGAACAGTGGAGATTACCAAACCAACTGGTCGGAGAGGCAGACAGACAGCAAGGTTTAGAGACACCCCAACTGTTCCAAACCAAATTCTAGCCTAGTAGCATTGGGGATATAATGTCTAGATACTTTTTTACAGGGGAGATGAAGTTTATAAATTGACTGGCTGGGCTGTGGGATTGTGATGCTATAAATCCATGCTATCAACCAATCAGCATCCAGAATCCAAACATCCCGTTTTATAATTATTGTTAGACGTTGACAGCACCGCTTCACCAGGTCAAATCCCTTGGTACATGTAAACGGACTTGGTAACTGTGATTCTGTCCCTCCCAACAGATCATCAGGATCCTGGAGGTAACCTGTGGGGAGCAGCACACTCTGGCTCTGTCTGCCCAGCATGAGGTGTGGGCCTGGGGCAGCGGCTGCCAGCTGGGTCTGGTCACCAGTGTGTTCCCTGTGTGGAGACCCCAGAAAGTGGAGCACCTGGCTGGGAAGCACGTCGTTCAGGCGAGTGCTTCTTATTAGACATACGTCTAGAGTTACCTCAGTCAACAATACATCTCAGTCATTTCAACCATACACCATCTGTCATTTCAACAATACTACATCTCAGTCATTTCAACAATACACCATCTCAGTCATTTCAACAATACATCATCTCAGTCATTTCAACAATACATCATCTCAGTCATTTCAACAATACATCATCTCTGTCATTTCAACAATACATCATCTCAGTCATTTCAACAATACATCATCTCAGTCATTTCAACAATACATCATCTCAGTCATTTCAACAATACATCATCTCAGTCATTTCAACAATACATCATCTCAGTCATTTCAACAATACATCATCTCTGTCATTTCAACAATACATCATCTCAGTCATTTCAACAATACATCATCTCAGTCATTTCAACAATACATCATCTCAGTCATTTCAACAATACATCATCTCAGTCATTTCAACAATACATCTCAGTCATTTCAACAATACATCATCTCAGTCATTTCAACAATACATCTCAGTCATTTCAACAATACATCATCTCAGTCATTTCAACAATACACCATCTCAGTCATTTCAACAATACATACTGTATATAAAAAAAAATGGAGGATTTAAAAGCCAATATAATGACGTCCGTTGACTTCTGTCCGTTGTGGTCCAGGTGGCGTGCGGAGGATACCACAGCCTGGCCTTGGTACGGCGCTTCCCTGCACCAGACTCTCAGTTCGCCGGGACGACAGCTACTGAAAAGTGTGACCAGTGCAAGCAGCTGCTCTTCTTTATGGTGGATAAAGGGGACCATGTCAGTATCAACGACAGCCACTATTGCCCCCTGGGGATTGAGTTGGCTGATAGCAAACCAGGGAGCTGCTCACGATCTAGACAGGCCTCCCCAGCCAGACAGGCCTCCCCAGCCAGACAGGCCTCCCCATCCGGACAGGCCTCCCCATCCGGACAGGCCTCCCCATCCGGACAGGCCTCCCCATCCGGACAGGCCTCCCCATCCGGACAGGCCTCCCCATCCGGACAGGCCTCCCCATCCGGACAGGCCTCCCCATCCGGACAGGCCTCCCCATCCGGACAGGCCTCCCCATCCGGACAGGCCTCCCCATCCGGACAGGCCTCTCCAGCCCAGAGACACAGAGCCACAGCCTGCCCACTCTCTCAGGCAGTCAGTCCTGACCCAGACCCTATTATAGGTCCAGAACACCTTTTTTCTGGTGACACTGACAGCTCTCTCAGAGAGTCTGGCTCCAAAGAACAAACTAACCAAGATGATACTGGTACCTCTGACCCTCAAAGACAAGGCCCTGGGACTCTGACAGAGACAGACAGCAACCCGGCTCTAACGCAGGCGAGGAGGCAAACCACATCTTCGACCGACGAGAAGGAACTGAAGGAACTCCTCAAGAGAACGTCTGATCACGTCCTGAGCCTGTCTGAACAGAATGACAATGACATCACGGGGAATCCAATCACCTTAGCCAATCAGAAAGCAGGGGATTCACTCACCTTAGCCAATCAGACAGCAGGGGATTCACTCACCTTAGCCAGTCATAGCTCAGGAGATCTACTCACCCTGGTAAGTCATGTCCCAGGACAGTGCCTAAACGGTGACCTACCTGATCAAGACCAGGCTTCTACCTTAACATCGTATCTTCCTCCACAACCTACAGACGACACCGCCATGGCATCCGGCCTGTCATGTTCACTACCAGAGAACTGCACGGGGGCTTTAACGGGCCGTGCTTTAACGGGCCGTGCTTTAACGGGCCGTGCTGCCTCTGCCTCACCCTTCGAGGTAAACACCGGCTCCACCAGCAGCCTCTGTGACTCATCTCAGAGTGAAGGGCGTATCCCAGTCGCAGGGCTGTGCGAGGCTCTGTCTGGGCCTGTCATGGCATACAGGAAGACCAACCAGGAAGTGCGTCTCTGTATGGAGGAGGCCTCCTTGCAAGGGAAGAAATGCTCCAGTCTGACTGATATCCTGCTGGAGGAGGTCACAGAGGGGAGTAGACGACACTCACTACCTCCTCTCCTCTCTCATGGTAGGTGTGGTCACTACCTCCTCTCTCATGGTAGGTGTGGTCACTACCTCCTCTCCTCTCTCATGGTAGGTGTGGTCACTACCTCCTCTCTCATGGTAGGGGTGGTCACTACCTCCTCTCTCATGGTAGGTGTGGTCACTACCTCCTCTCTCATGGTAGGTGTGGTCACTACCTCCTCTCTCATGGTAGGTGTGGTCACTACCTCCTCTCTCATGGTAGGTGTGGTCACCACCTCCTCTCCTCTCTCATTAAGGTTACACCTTAGCGTAGGTCTGCAAAATCAAGCAAATATTACTGAACTCTTGACAAAAGCATGTTTTGACACTAGGCAGGTTTCCATTGAACCAGCTTTATCCGACAAAAACACTGTAGGTTTTTGCGAAGTGTGACGTTATTTAACTTCTCTGCGCTACGGATCCCTTTTACGGGATCACTTTCCTAAACAACCGCTAGAATTGCAGGGCGCCAAATGCATAAATATTATTAAAAATATTTATAATCATGCAATCACAAGTGAAATATACCAAAACACAGCTTAGCTTGTTGTTAATCCACCTATCGTGTCAGATTTTGAAAATATATTTTACAGCGAAAGAAATCCAAGCTTTTGTGAGTGTAGCTTTCAATGCTACAACAGTTAGCCCCAAATTAGCATGGTCACGAAAGTCAGAAAAGCAATCAAATTAATCGCTTACCTTTGATAATCTTCGGATGTTTCCACTCACGAGACTCCCAGTTACACAACAAATGTTATTTTTGTTCGATAAATATTTGGGTTGCGCATTATGTTGAGAACCAAAGCCGTGTTCCGTTTGACAAATTCCAAAAAGTATCCGTAATGGTCGTAGAAACATGTCAAATGTTTTTTTATAATCAATCCTCAGGTTGTTTTTAACAAACATAATCGATAATATTTCACCCGGACCGTAACCTATTCATTAAGAGAGAAAAGGAAAATGGGGTGCCCCTCTCTCGCGCGCAGGAAATATTCAGTGGACACCTGACTACTTTTAAAAAAACTTGCTCATTTTTCAAAATAAAAGCCTGAAACTATGTCTAAAGCCTGGTCACAGCCTGAGGAAGCCATTGGAAAAGGAATCTGGTTGATACCCCCTTTTAAATGGAGGATAGACGGGCCAGGAAACACAGTTAAAAAAAAAATATATTACTTCCGGGTTACATTTTCTCAGGTTTTCGCTTGCAGAATAAGTCTTGTTATACTCACAGACAATATTTTGACAGTTTTGGAAACTTTAGAGTGTTTTCTATCCTAATCTGTAAATTATATGCATATTCTACGATCTGGGCCAGAGAAAATGTCAGTTTACGTTGGGCACGTTATTTAAAAAAAAAAAAAGAATAATTCTGACCCATAGCGCTAAGAAGTTAACACAAGATGTTTCAATTGAAACACCTTAGCAGACAACTGTTGCATCTATTTTCTAACTATCTAAATGTCGACCAAAAAATCCCTGGACAAGTTATTGGGAACATAGCCACTGTAGTGTTTTTTAAAAGTTTTTTTCATTAGTGACATTGCGAATATCATATTTTAGGCATTTAATTCTGATTGAACTAGCTATGTATCTAACCCGGTTGTTTCAGCATGAGATAATGAGCTAAGTCCCAAATTTACACGCTCATGGATACAGAGCCTCGGAAATAATCCGGTCCTGATTAGGAGTCAATCCCCTTTTTTCTAAGAGTGTACAGCGGGCTCCAACATTACTGGCACCCCTGACTGGCAATCACAAACAATAATACAACAAATATAAACAATATAATTATAGAGAGAAACTCAAAATACCAACATGTGAGAAATACTGTACTTTATTAATGTTTCAATGGAACCAACCACAATCATACAATTATTTAATACAAAATACATTTCACCAAAAATCATGGTTTCATAATTATTGGCACTCCTCATTTAGTACTTAGTGCCACCACCTCTGGCAAGGATAACATCATGGACTCTTGTCCTGTAGTGTTTGACAAGGTTAAGGAACACATTTGGAGGGATTTTGGACCATTCCTCTTTTCAGGATCCTTCACATTCTTGGGTTTGCGCTTATCAACTGCCCTCTTCCACTCAGCCCACAGGTTTTCAATTGGATTGAGGTCCGGCTACTAAGATGGCCGTGGCAGAGCATTGATTTTGTTGTCACAGAACCATTTGTGTGGATCTTGAGGTATGTTTTGCGTCATTGTCTTGTTGGAATGTCCACCTCTTAACCAGTACCCCTGGACCTCTGGAATTAAAACAGCCCCAAACATCACTGACCAACCACCATATTTCACCGTGAGTATGAGGTACCTCTCCTTGTCTGCATCGCTGTTTCACCGTGGGTATGAGGTGCCTCTCCTTGTCTCCATCTCTGTTTCACCGTGGGTATGAGGTGCCTCTCCTTGTCTCCATCTCTGTTTCACCGTGGGTATGAGGTGCCTCTCCTTGTATACATCTCTGTTTCACCGTGGGTATGAGGTGCCTCTCCTTGTATACATCTCTGTTTCACCGTGGGTATGAGGTACCTCTCCTTGTCTGCATCTCTGTTTCACCGTGGGTATGAGGTACCTCTCCTTGTATACATCTCTGTTTCACCGTGGGTATGAGGTGCCTCTCCTTGTATACATCTCTGTTTCACCGTGGGTATGAGGTGCCTCTCCTTGTATGCATCTCTGTTTCACCGTGGGTATGAGGTACCTCTCCTTGTCTGCATCGCTGTTTCACCGTGAGTATGAGGTACCTCTCCTTGTATGCATCTCTGTTTCACCGTGGGTATGAGGTGCCTCTCCTTGTCTCCATCTCTGTTTCACCGTGGGTATGAGGTTCCTCTCCTTGTCTGCATCTCTGTTTCACCGTGGGTATGAGGTACCTCTCCTTGTCTCCATCTCTGTTTCACCGTGGGTATGAGGTGCCTCTCCTTGTATGCATCTCTGTTTCACCGTGGGTATGAGGTTCCTCTCCTTGTCTGCATCTCTGTTTCACCGTGGGTATGAGGTGCCTCTCCTTGTCTCCATCTCTGTTTCACCGTGGGTATGAGGTGCCTCTCCTTGTCTCCATCTCTGTTTCACCGTGGGTATGAGGTTCCTCTCCTTGTCTGCATCTCTGTTTCACCGTGGGTATGAGGTGCCTCTCCTTGTCTCCATCTCTGTTTCACCGTGGGTATGAGGTGCCTCTCCTTGTCTGCATCTCTGTTTCACCGTGGGTATGAGGTGCCTCTCCTTGTCTCCATCTCTGTTTCACCGTGGGTATGAGGTGCCTCTCCTTGTCTGCATCTCTGTTTCACCGTGGGTATGAGGTGCCTCTCCTTGTCTCCATCTCTGTTTCACCGTGGGTATGAGGTGCCTCTCCTTGTATACATCTCTGTTTCACCGTGGGTATGAGGTGCCTCTCCTTGTCTGCATCTCTGTTTCACCGTGGGTATGAGGTGCCTCTCCTTGTATCCATCGCTGTTTCACCGTGGGTATGAGGTGCCTCTCCTTGTCTGCATCTCTGTTTCACCGTGGGTATGAGGTGCCTCTCCTTGTCTCCATCTCTGTTTCACCGTGGGTATGAGGTGCCTCTCCTTGTATACATCTCTGTTTCACCGTGGGTATGAGGTGCCTCTCCTTGTCTGCATCTCTGTTTCACCGTGGGTATGAGGTACCTCTCCTTGTCTGCATCTCTGTTTCACCGTGGGTATGAGGTACCTCTCCTTGTATACATCTCTGTTTCACCGTGGGTATGAGGTGCCTCTCCTTGTATCCATCGCTGTTTCACCGTGGGTATGAGGTGCCTCTCCTTGTCTGCATCTCTGTTTCACCGTGGGTATGAGGTGCCTCTCCTTGTCTGCATCTCTGTTTCACCGTGGGTATGAGGTGCCTCTCCTTGTCTGCATCTCTGTTTCACCGTGGGTATGAGGTGCCTCCTTGTATACATCTCTGTTTCACCGTGAGTATGAGGTGCCTCTCCTTGTCTGCATCTCTGTTTCACCGTGGGTATGAGGTACCTCTCCTTGTATGCATCGCTGTTTCACCGTGGGTATGAGGTGCCTCTCCTTGTCTGCATCTCTGTTTCACCGTGGGTATGAGGTGCCTCTCCTTGTCTGCATCTCTGTTTCACCGTGGGTATGAGGTACCTCTCCTTGTATACATCTCTGTTTCACCGTGGGTATGAGGTGCCTCTCCTTGTATACATCTCTGTTTCACCGTGGGTATGAGGTGCCTCTCCTTGTCTGCATCTCTGTTTCACCGTGGGTATGAGGTGCCTCTCCTTGTCTGCATCTCTGTTTCACCGTGGGTATGAGGTACCTCTCCTTGTATGCATCGCTGTTTCACCGTGGGTATGAGGTGCCTCTCCTTGTCTGCATCTCTGTTTCACCGTGGGTATGAGGTGCCTCTCCTTGTCTGCATCTCTGTTTCGACGCCAAACATACCGATGCTGTATCTGACCAAAACGTTACATTTTGGTCTCATTTGACCAGAGCACCTTCTTCTAGTCATAATTTAAATGACGTTTGGCAACTCAAAGCGCTTGTGTATTGAGGTCAAAAAGGGCTTTCTTCTGGCAACCCTTCCAGAGAGCCTGTGGTTGTGGAGGTGGCGTCTGATGGTGCTTTTTGAAACCTGGTGACACCAAGACGCCACCAAGGCCTGCAATTCTTTCACGGCGATTCTTGGGGATGTTGTTGCTTTTCTCACCATCCTCCTCCCCGTCCTGGGGGACAAAATGCATTTGCGTCCTCTACCCGTGAGGTTTTCAACTGTTCCATATCTTTTGATTTAAAAAATAATTGCCCTGACAGTGCTCAGTGGTATATTCAATCGTGGATCTTCTTCCATTACCAGATTTATGAAGGTCTACGACCATCTGTCTCTTTGATCTGCCAGTTATTATTATTTATTTATTCAGGTATTTATATATATATATAACCCTAACCCTTTATTTAACCAGGTATTTATATATATAACCCTAAACCTTTATTTAACCAGGTATTTATATATTATATATATAACCCTTTATTTAACCAGGTATTTATATATATATATAACCCTAACCCTTTATTTAACCAGGTAGGCCAGTTGAGAACAAGTTCTCATTTACAACTGCGACCTGGCCAAGATAAAGCAAAGCAGTGTGACACAACATACAGTCAATAATACAATAGAAAAGGTCTACATACAGTGTGTGCAAATGAGGTAGGATAAGGGAGGTAAGGCAATAAATAGGCCATAGTGGCGAAATAATTACAAATATAGCAATTAAACACTGGAGTGATAGATGTGAAGAAGATGAGTGTGCAAGTAGATATACTGGGGTGCAAAGGAGAAAAATAAATAACAGTATGGGGATGAGGAAGTTGGATGGGCTATTTACAGATGGGCTATGTACAGGTGCAGTAATCTGTGAGCTGCTCTGTCAGCTGGTGCTTAAAGCTAGTGAGGGAGATATGAGTCTCCAGCTTCAGAGGTTTTTGCAGTTCGTTCCAGTCATTGGCAGCAGAGAACTGGAAGGAAAGGCGGCCGAAGGAGGAATTGGCTTTGGGGTTGACCAGTGAAATATACCTGCTGGAGATAAGGCGGGGCTTTACCTAGCAAAGACTTATAGATGTCCTGGAGCCAGTGGGTTTGGCGACGAATATGAAGCGAGGGCCAGCCAACGAGAGCGTACAGGTCGCAGTGGTGGGTAGTATATGGGGCTTTGGTGACAAAACGGATGGCACTGTGATAGACTGCATCCAATTTGCTGAGTAGAGTGTTGGAGGCTATTTTGTAAATGACATCGCCGAAGTCGAGGATCGGTAGGATAGTCAGTTTTACGAGGGTATGTTTGGCAGCATGAGTGAAGGATGCTTTGTTGCGAAATAGGAAGCCGATTCTAGATTTAATTTTGGATTGGAGATGCTTAATGTGAGTCTGGAAGGACTTTATGAGCTTTATACCTTTATAACTTTTTGGAGTTTGTGCTACAGGATGCAAATTTCTGTTTGAAAAAGCTAGCCTTAGCTTTCCTAACTGCCTGTGTATATTGTTTCCTAACTTCCCTGAAAAGTTGCATATCGCGGGGGCTATTCGATGCTAATGCAGTACGCCACAGGATGTTTTTGTGCTGGTCGAGGGCAGGTCTGGAGAGAACCAGTTCTTTTGTTTTCTTCATGGTGTTGGACGACAAAGGGATATTGCATGCGTGTTACCTCATTTTTATACCCTAGTGAAACAGGAAGTGATGTAATGGCTCAATATAGTTCCCTAAGATTTAGATACACTTCAATAAGTGGAATGTAATTCCTGGTTTAATTTTGGTAGATGTTATTTACAATCATCTTTAAGGATGCCATTAATTTGGATACTTGGATTTGGCGGACATTGATTTTTAAAATTAAATCAATAAATTATTTTGTTGGGTTCCATTGAAACATTAATAAAGTACAGTATTTCTCACATGTTGGTATTTTTAAGTTTCATTATAATTATATTGTTTATATTTGTTGTAGTATTGTTTGTGCGTTGCCACTCAGGGGTGCCAGTAGTTTTGGAGCCCGCTGTATGTACATATACAGTACCAGTCCAATGTTTGGACACTATATGATTCCATATGTGTTATTTCATAGTTTTGATGTCTTCACTATTATTCTACAGTATAGAAAACAGTAAAAAAAAATGTTTTTAAAGCTTGAATGAATACGTATGTCCAGTCTATTGACTGATACTGTATATACACTGCTCAAAAAAATAAAGGGAACACTTAAACAACACAATGTAACTCCAAGTCAATCACACTTCTGTGAAATCAAACTGTCCACTTAGGAAGCAACACTGATTGACAATACATTTCACATGCTGTTGTGCAAATGGAATAGACAAAAGGTGGAAATTATAGGCAATTAGCAAGACACCCCCAATTAAGGAGTGATTCTGCAGGTGGTGACCACTTCTCAGTTCCTATGCTTCCTGGCTGATGTTTTGGTCACTTTTGAATGCTGGCGGTGCTTTCACTCTATAGTGGTAGCATGAGACGGAGTCTACAACCCACACAAGTGGCTCAGGTAGTGCAGCTCATCCAGGATGGCACATCAATGCGAGCTGTGGCAAGAAGGTTTGCTGTGTCTGTCAGCGTAGTGTCCAGAGCATGGAGGTGCTACCAGGAGACAGGCCAGTACATCAGGAGACGTGGAGGAGGCCGTAGGAGGGCAACAACCCAGCAGCAGGACCGCTACCTCCGCCTTTGTGCAAGGAGGAGCACTGCCAGAGCCCTGCAAAATGACCTCCAGCAGGCCACAAATGTGCATGTGTCTGCTCAAACGGTCAGAAACAGACTCCATGAGGGTGGTATGAGGGCCCGACGTCCACAGGTGGGGGTTGTGCTTACAGCCCAACACCGTGCAGGAGGTTTGGCATTTGCCAGAGAACACCAAGATTGGCAAATTTGCCACTGGCGCCCTGTGCTCTTCACAGATGAAAGCAGGTTCACACTGAGCACATGAGCACATGTGACAGACGTGACACAGTCTGGAGACGCTGTGGAGAACGTTCTGCTGCCTGCAACATCCTCCAGCATGACCGGTTTGGCGGTGGGTCAGTCATGGTGTAGGGTGGCATTTCTTTGCGGGGCCGCACAGCCCTCCATGTGCTCGCCAGAGGTAGCCTGACTGCCATTAGGTACCGAGATGAGATCCTCAGACCCCTTGTGAGACCATATGCTGACACATGCACATTTGTGGCCTGCTGGAGGTCATTTGTGTTGAGGATCAGCGTGGTGGAGGTGTTGTTTCTTACCTTCACCACCTGGGGGGCGGCCCGTCAGGAGGTCCAGGACCCAGTTGCACAGGACGGGGTACAGACTCAGGTCCCCGAGCTTAATGATGATCTTGGAGGGTATTATGGTGTTGAAGGCTGTTCTGTAGTCAATGAACAGCATTCTTCCTCTTGTCCAGGTGAGATGTGGCAGTGAGATGGCGATTGTATCGTCTGTGGAACTTTTGAGGCAAACTGAAGTGGGGGTAGGGCAGGGGTGGTCAAACTTTTTAGCTCGAGGACCACACTGGGATTTTGAAATTCAATGGAGGGACGCATTTTTTGGGTGACCAATTGTTTGTTAATATCAATTTGCGGGGGCCTCCCGAGTGGCACAGCGGTCTAAGGCACTGCATCGCAGTGCTTGAGGCGTCACTACAGACCCGGGTTCGATCCCAGGCTGTGTCACAGCTGGCCGTGATTGGGAGACCCATGAGGCTGCGCACAATTGGCTCAGCGTCGTCCAGGTTAGGAGAGGGTTTGGTGGGCCGAGATTTTCTTGTCCCATCGCGCTCTAGCGACTCCTGTGACGGGCCGGGTGCATGTACGCTGACACGGTCGCCAGGTGTTCAGTGTTTCTTCCGACACATTGGTGTGGCTGGCTTCCAGGTTAAGCTGGCATTGTGTCTAGAAGCAGTGCGGCTTGGCTGGGTCGTGTTTCGGAGGACGCACGGCTCTCGACCTTTGCCTCTCCTGGGTCCGTACGGGAGTTGCGGCAATGGGACAAGACTGTAACTACCAATTGGATACCACAAAATTGGGGAGAAAAAAGGGGTAAAATATCTCGTTGGCTGGATTGAAGGGCCCGGCGGGCCGGTTATGGCGTGGGTCTAGGATGTCAGGTAAGGTAGAGGTGATATGATCCTTGACTAGTCTCTCAAAGCACTTCATGATGACAGAAGTGAGTGGTACGGGGCGATAGTCATTTAGTTCAGTTACCTTTGCTTTCTTGGGTACAGGAACAATGGTGGACATCTTGAAGCATGTGGGGACATCAGACTGGGATAGGGTGAGATTGAAAATGTCCGTAAACACTCCAGCCAGCTGGTCTGCGCATGCCCTGAGGACGTGGCTAGGGATGCCGTCTGGGCTGGCAGCTTTGCGAGGGTTAACATGCTTAAATGTATTACGTCGGTCACGGAGAACGAGAGCCCACGGTACTCGGGAGCAGCCTGCTTCCGTGGCACTGTGTTATCTTCAAAGCGGGCGAAGAAGGTGTTTAGCTTGTCCGGGAGCAAGACATCGGTGTCAGCGACACCGTGTAATCCGTGATTGTCTGTAGACCCTGCTACATACGTCTTGTGTCTGAGCCGTTGAATTGTGACTCCACTTTGTCTCTGTACTGACGTTTTGCCTGTTTGAATGCCTTACGGAGGACATAACTGGACTGTTTTGTATTCAACCATATTCCCAGTCCCCTTGCCTTGGTTAAATGGTTCGTGCTTTCAGTTTTGCGAACTGCTGCCAACTATCGACCCCCCTCCCCCCCCCTGAGGGGCCCCTGTGTTGAGGATCAGCGTGGCGGATGTGTTGTTACCTACCCTCACCGCCTGAGTGTGGCCCGTCAGGAAGTCCAGGATCCAGTTGCAGAGGGATGTGTTCAGTCCCAGGGTCAACCCTGATAGACTTCTTGTTTTTAGATGTTTCAAATGCATTCCTTCTGTTTCTGTCATATTGTCTGCTAAGCGCTGGTTCACAGCACTTTCATATTGTATTGTGTGATTCATCCTTTATTTAACCAGGAAAGACCCTTGAGATTAGAAACGTGTTGAATTAGCTGTATCAACCATGTTGCATGTCCAAAGCTGGGTTTCCCAGCATCCTCTCTCTCTATAACTCAATTCTAACTCATTTATATTACTCGTTATACAGTAAGCCATTCATATGTCAAATAGCATTTTGACGCCTTTTTTATTTTTCCTTCCAGCATCCCCTGAGCTCCCCGGCAGGAGGACCGCACGCTCCAGGCCCAATGTGGCCAGGAAGGAGGAGGTAGTGGAGTCTCTGCCCACCCTGAACACAGAGGTGTGGAGCTGGGGCCGGGGGCAGGAGGGACAGCTGGGCCACGGAGACCAGCTACCCAGGCTCCAGCCGCTGTGTATCAAGAGCCTGAATGGAGAGGAGGTAGTGAAGGTAGCGGCAGGAACACACCACTCATTGGCCCTTACTGCACAGTGTCAGGTAAAAACACAGTCCCCATCACACTCACAGTCCCCTTATACTATAGCCTTAGTGTCAGGTAAAAACACAGTCCCCATCACACTCACAGTTCCCTTATACTATAGCCTTAGTGTCAGGTAAAAACACAGTCCCCATCACACTCACAGTTCCCTTATACTATAGCCTTAGTGTCAGGTAAAAACACAGTCCCCATCACACTCACAGTTCCCTTATACTATAGCCTTAGTGTCAGGTAAAAACACAGTCCCCATCACACTCACAGTTCCCTTATACTATAGCCTTAGTGTCAGGTAAAAACACAGTCCCCATCACACTCACAGTTCCCTTATACTATAGCCTTAGTGTCAGGTAAAAACACAGTCCCCATCACACTCACAGTTCCCTTATACTATAGCCTTAGTGTCAGGTAAAAACACAGTCCCCATCACACTCACAGTTCCCTTATACTATAGCCTTATACTATTGACTTATCCTATTGACTTATACTATAGCCTTATACTATTTCCTTATCATATTGCCTTATCCCATTGCCTTATTCTATTTCCTTATCATATTGCCTTATCCCATTGCCTTATTCTATTTCCTTATCATATTGCCTTATCCCATTGCCTTATCCTATTGCCTTATCCTATTGCCTTATCCTATTGCTTTATACTAGTGCCTTATCCTATTGCCTTATCCTGTTGCCTTATCCCGTTGCCTTATCCTATTGCCTTATCCCATTGCCTTATCCTATTGCCTTATCCTATTGCCTTATCCCGTTGCCTTATCCTATTGCCTTATCCCATTGCCTTATCCCATTGCCTTATCCCATTGCCTTATCATATTGACTTATCTTATTGCCTTATCCCGTTGCCTTATCCTATTGCCTTATCCTATTTCCTTATCCCATTGCCTTATCCCGTTGCCTTATCCCGTTGCCTTATCCCATTGCCTTATCATATTGACTTATCTTATTGCCTTATCCCGTTGCCTTATCCTATTGCCTTATCCTATTTCCTTATCCCATTGCCTTATCCCATTGCCTTATCCCGTTGCCTTATCCCGTTGCCTTATCCCGTTGCCTTATCCCGTTGCCTTATCCCGTTGCCTTATCCCGTTGCCTTATACTATTGCCTTATCCCATTGCCTTATCCTATTTCCTTATACTATTGCCTTATCTTTATTTGATTGCCTATCTTCCTTTGAATTTAGAGGAGAGACTGATAAGAAGTTCTGGTGTAATATAGCATGACGTAGCTAATACTGTAGGGTCCTATACATTGAGAGACTGGTGTGTAATATAACCAGGCTTTATCACCCCAGGTGTTTTCGTGGGGAAACAACAGATCCGGCCAGTTGGGACACATGAACAGCCCCACTACCATGCCTCAACAGGCCAAGGTACCTACGTTTACCTGCTGTGGAGTGCATATATTCTTCTCTTTAGTTCCTTTCATGGTTATACTGCGCTGCTGGCCTAGCCTGCTGGTCTGGTCTGGTGGTCTAGCCTGGTGGCCTAGCCTACTGGTCTGGTGGTCTAGCCTGCTGGTCTAGCCTGGTGGCCTAGCCTGCTGGTCTGGTGGTCTAGCCTGCTGGTCTAGCCTGGTGGCCTAGCCTGCTGGTCTCGTGGTCTAGCCTGGTGGCCTAGCCTGCTGGTCTGGTGGTCTAGCCTGCTGGTCTAGCCTGGTGGCCTAGCCTGCTGGTCTGGTGGTCTAGCCTGCTGGTCTAGCCTGGTGGCCTAGCCTGCTGGTCTCGTGGTCTAGCCTGGTGGCCTAGCCTGCTGGTCTGGTGGTCTAGCCTGCTGGTCTAGCCTGCTGGTCTGGCCTGGTGGCCTAGCCTGCTTGTCTGGTGGTCTAGCCTGCTGGTCTAGCCTGCTGGTCTGGCCTGGTGGCCTAGCCTGCTGGTCTCGTGGTCTAGCCTGGTGGCCTAGCCTGCTGGTCTGGTGGTCTAGCCTGCTGGTCTAGCCTGGTGGCCTAGCCTGCTGGTCTGGTGGTCTAGCCTGCTGGTCTAGCCTGGTGGCCTAGCCTGCTGGTCTCGTGGTCTAGCCTGGTGGCCTAGCCTGCTGGTCTAGCCTGGTGGCCTAGCCTGCTGGTCTGGTGGTCTAGCCTGCTGGTCTAGCCTGGTGGCCTAGCCTGCTGGTCTCGTGGTCTAGCCTGGTGGCCTAGCCTGCTGGTCTGGTGGTCTAGCCTGCTGGTCTAGCCTGCTGGTCTGGCCTGGTGGCCTAGCCTGCTTGTCTGGTGGTCTAGCCTGCTGGTCTAGCCTGCTGGTCTGGCCTGGTGGCCTAGCCTGCTGGTCTGGTGGTCTAGCCTGCTGGTCTAGCCTGGTGGCCTAGCCTGCTGGTCTGGTGGTCTAGCCTGCTGGTCTAGCCTGGTGGCCTAGCCTGCTGGTCTCGTGGTCTAGCCTGGTGGCCTAGCCTGCTGGTCTGGTGGTCTAGCCTGCTGGTCTAGCCTGGTGGCCTAGCCTGCTGGTCTGGTGGTCTAGCCTGCTGGTCTAGCCTGGTGGCCTAGCCTGCTGGTCTCGTGGTCTAGCCTGGTGGCCTAGCCTGCTGGTCTGGTGGTCTAGCCTGCTGGTCTAGCCTGCTGGTCTGGCCTGGTGGCCTAGCCTGCTTGTCTGGTGGTCTAGCCTGCTGGTCTAGCCTGCTGGTCTGGCCTGGTGGCCTAGCCTGCTGGTCTCGTGGTCTAGCCTGGTGGCCTAGCCTGCTGGTCTGGTGGTCTAGCCTGCTGGTCTAGCCTGGTGGCCTAGCCTGCTGGTCTGGTGGTCTAGCCTGCTGGTCTAGCCTGGTGGCCTAGCCTGCTGGTCTCGTGGTCTAGCCTGGTGGCCTAGCCTGCTGGTCTGGTGGTCTAGCCTGCTGGTCTAGCCTGGTGGCCTAGCCTGCTGGTCTGGTGGTCTAGCCTGCTGGTCTAGCCTGGTGGCCTAGCCTGCTGGTCTCGTGGTCTAGCCTGGTGGCCTAGCCTGCTGGTCTGGTGGTCTAGCCTGCTGGTCTAGCCTGCTGGTCTGGCCTGGTGGCCTAGCCTGCTGGTCTGGTGGTCTAGCCTGCTGGTCTAGCCTGCTGGTCTGGCCTGGTGGCCTAGCCTGCTGGTCTCGTGGTCTAGCCTGGTGGCCTAGCCTGCTGGTCTGGTGGTCTAGCCTGCCGGTCTAGCCTGCTGGTCTGGTGGTCTAGCCTGCTGGTCTAGCCTGCTGGTCTGGTGGTCTAGCCTGCTGGTCTAGCCTGGTGGTCTGGTGGTCTAGCCTGCTGGTCTGGTGGTCTAGCCTGCTAGTCTAGCCTGCTGGTCTGGTGGTCTAGCCTGCTGGTCTGGTAATCTAGCCTGCTGGTCTGGTGGTCTAGCCTGCTGGTATAGCCTGCTGGTCTGGTGGTCTAGCCTGCTGGTCTAGCTTGGTGGGCCCAGATCTGTTATCTGCTGTAAAGCCAATTCCTACGGTTGTTGTCATGCATTATATGTGGCCTGTCAACAACCATAGGAGTTGGCTTTACAGCAGAAACAGATCTGTGTCCCTGCCACCAGGTCCCTCACACTCTGACATCTCACAGGGGGGCAAAACACACTCAGATGTCAGAGGGTCTGTTTGTGTTGGACCTGGTGGCTGGGCAGAGCCACAGTGTGTTCCTGGCTGATCTGTGTTTGTGTTGGACCTGGTGGCTGGGCAGAGCCACAGTGTGTTCCTGGCTGATCTGTGTTTGTGTTGGACCTGGTGGCTGGGCAGAGCCACAGTGTGTTCCTGGCTGATCTGTGTTTGTGTTGGACCTGGTGGCTGGGCAGAGCCACAGTGTGTTCCTGGCTGATCTGTGTTTGTGTTGGACCTGGTGGCTGGGCAGAGCCACAGTGTGTTCCTGGCTGATCTGTGTTTGTGTTGGACCTGGTGGCTGGGCAGAGCCACAGTGTGTTCCTGGCTGATCTGTGTTTGTGTTGGACCTGGTGGCTGGGCAGAGCCACAGTGTGTTCCTGGCTGATCTGTGTTTGTGTTGGACCTGGTGGCTGGGCAGAGCCACAGTGTGTTCCTGGCTGATCTGTGTTTGTGTTGGACCTGGTGGCTGGGCAGAGCCACAGTGTGTTCCTGGCTGATCTGTGTTTGTGTTGGACCTAGTGGCTGGGCAGAGCCACAGTGTGTTCCTGGCTGATCTGTGTTTGTGTTGGACCTGGTGGCTGGGCAGAGCCACAGTGTGTTCCTGGCTGATCTGTGTTTGTGTTGGACCTGGTGGCTGGGCAGAGCCACAGTGTGTTCCTGGCTGATCTGTGTTTGTGTTGGACCTGGTGGCTGGGCAGAGCCACAGTGTGTTCCTGGCTGATCTGTGTTTGTGTTGGACCTGGTGGCTGGGCAGAGCCACAGTGTGTTCCTGGCTGATCTGTGTTTGTGTTGGACCTGGTGGCTGGGCAGAGCCACAGTGTGTTCCTGGCTGATCTGTGTTTGTGTTGGACCTGGTGGCTGGGCAGAGCCACAGTGTGTTCCTGGCTGATCTGTGTTTGTGTTGGACCTGGTGGCTGGGCAGAGCCACAGTGTGTTCCTGGCTGATCTGTGTTTGTGTTGGACCTGGTGGCTGGGCAGAGCCACAGTGTGTTCCTGGCTGATCTGTGTTTGTGTTGGACCTGGTGGCTGGGCAGAGCCACAGTGTGTTCCTGGCTGATCTGTGTTTGTGTTGGACCGAGTGGCTGGGCAGAGCCACAGTGTGTTCCTGGCTGATCTGTGTTTGTGTTGGACCTGGTGGCTGGGCAGAGCCACATTGTGTTCCTCCCTGATCTGTGTTTGTGTTGGACCTGGTGGCTGGGCAGAGCCACAGTGTGTTCCTGGCTGATCTGTGTTTGTGTTGGACCTAGTGGCTGGGCAGAGCCACAGTGTGTTCCTGGCTGATCTGTGTTTGTGTTGGACCTAGTGGCTGGGCAGAGCCACAGTGTGTTCCTGGCTGATCTGTGTTTGTGTTGGACCTGGTGGCTGGGCAGAGCCACATTGTGTTCCTCCCTGATCTGTGTTTGTGTTGGACCTGGTGGCTGGGCAGAGCCACATTGTGTTCCTGGCTGATCTGTGTTTGTGTTGGACCTGGTGGCTGGGCAGAGCCACAGTGTGTTCCTGGCTGATCTGTGTTTGTGTTGGACCTGGTGGCTGGGCAGAGCCACAGTGTGTTCCTGGCTGATCTGTGTTTGTGTTGGACCTAGTGGCTGGGCAGAGCCACAGTGTGTTCCTGGCTGATCTGTGTTTGTGTTGGACCTAGTGGCTGGGCAGAGCCACAGTGTGTTCCTGGCTGATCTGTGTTTGTGTTGGACCTGGTGGCTGGGCAGAGCCACAGTGTGTTCCTGGCTGATCTGTGTTTGTGTTGGACCTGGTGGCTGGGCAGAGCCACAGTGTGTTCCTGGCTGATCTGTGTTTGTGTTGGACCTGGTGGCTGGGCAGAGCCACAGTGTGTTCCTGGCTGATCTGTGTTTGTGTTGGACCTAGTGGCTGGGCAGAGCCACAGTGTGTTCCTGGCTGATCTGTGTTTGTGTTGGACCTGGTGGCTGGGCAGAGCCACAGTGTGTTCCTGGCTGATCTGTGTTTGTGTTGGACCTAGTGGCTGGGCAGAGCCACAGTGTGTTCCTGGCTGATCTGTGTTTGTGTTGGACCTAGTGGCTGGGCAGAGCCACAGTGTGTTCCTGGCTGATCTGTGTTTGTGTTGGACCTGGTGGCTGGGCAGAGCCACAGTGTGTTCCTGGCTGATCTGTGTTTGTGTTGGACCTGGTGGCTGGGCAGAGCCACAGTGTGTTCCTGGCTGATCTGTGTTTGTGTTGGACCTGGTGGCTGGGCAGAGCCACAGTGTGTTCCTGGCTGATCTGTGTTTGTGTTGGACCTGGTGGCTGGGCAGAGCCACAGTGTGTTCCTGGCTGATCTGTGTTTGTGTTGGACCTGGTGGCTGGGCAGAGCCACAGTGTGTTCCTGGCTGATCTGTGTTTGTGTTGGACCTGGTGGCTGGGCAGAGCCACAGTGTGTTCCTGGCTGATCTGTGTTTGTGTTGGACCTGGTGGCTGGGCAGAGCCACAGTGTGTTCCTGGCTGATCTGTGTTTGTGTTGGACCTGGTGGCTGGGCAGAGCCACATTGTGTTCCTCCCTGATCTGTGTTTGTGTTGGACCTGGTGGCTGGGCAGAGCCACAGTGTGTTCCTGGCTGATCTGTGTTTGTGTTGGACCTAGTGGCTGGGCAGAGCCACAGTGTGTTCCTGGCTGATCTGTGTTTGTGTTGGACCTGGTGGCTGGGCAGAGCCACATTGTGTTCCTCCCTGATCTGTGTTTGTGTTGGACCTGGTGGCTGGGCAGAGCCACATTGTGTTCCTCCCTGATCTGTGTTTGTGTTGGACCTGGTGGCTGGGCAGAGCCACAGTGTGTTCCTGGCTGATCTGTGTTTGTGTTGGACCTGGTGGCTGGGCAGAGCCACAGTGTGTTCCTGGCTGATCTGTGTTTGTGTTGGACCTGGTGGCTGGGCAGAGCCACAGTGTGTTCCTGGCTGATCTGTGTTTGTGTTGGACCTGGTGGCTGGGCAGAGCCACAGTGTGTTCCTGGCTGATCTGTGTTTGTGTTGGACCTGGTGGCTGGGCAGAGCCACATTGTGTTCCTGGCTGATCTGTGTTTGTGTTGGACCTGGTGGCTGGGCAGAGCCACAGTGTGTTCCTGGCTGATCTGTGTTTGTGTTGGACCTGGTGGCTGGGCAGAGCCACATTGTGTTCCTCCCTGATCTGTGTTTGTGTTGGACCTGGTGGCTGGGCAGAGCCACATTGTGTTCCTGGCTGATCTGTGTTTGTGTTGGACCTGGTGGCTGGGCAGAGCCACAGTGTGTTCCTGGCTGATCTGTGTTTGTGTTGGACCTGGTGGCTGGGCAGAGCCACAGTGTGTTCCTGGCTGATCTGTGTTTGTGTTGGACCTAGTGGCTGGGCAGAGCCACAGTGTGTTCCTGGCTGATCTGTGTTTGTGTTGGACCTGGTGGCTGGGCAGAGCCACAGTGTGTTCCTGGCTGATCTGTGTTTGTGTTGGACCTGGTGGCTGGGCAGAGCCACAGTGTGTTCCTGGCTGATCTGTGTTTGTGTTGGACCTAGTGGCTGGGCAGAGCCACAGTGTGTTCCTGGCTGATCTGTGTTTGTGTTGGACCTGGTGGCTGGGCAGAGCCACAGTGTGTTCCTGGCTGATCTGTGTTTGTGTTGGACCTGGTGGCTGGGCAGAGCCACAGTGTGTTCCTGGCTGATCTGTGTTTGTGTTGGACCTGGTGGCTGGGCAGAGCCACAGTGTGTTCCTGGCTGATCTGTGTTTGTGTTGGACCTGGTGGCTGGGCAGAGCCACAGTGTGTTCCTGGCTGATCTGTGTTTGTGTTGGACCTGGTGGCTGGGCAGAGCCACAGTGTGTTCCTGGCTGATCTGTGTTTGTGTTGGACCTGGTGGCTGGGCAGAGCCACAGTGTGTTCCTGGCTGATCTGTGTTTGTGTTGGACCTGGTGGCTGGGCAGAGCCACAGTGTGTTCCTGGTTGATCTGTGTTTGTGTTGGACCTGGTGGCTGGGCAGAGCCACAGTGTGTTCCTGGCTGATCTGTGTTTGTGTTGGACCTGGTGGCTGGGCAGAGCCACATTGTGTTCCTCCCTGATCTGTGTTTGTGTTGGACCTGGTGGCTGGGCAGAGCCACAGTGTGTTCCTGGCTGATCTGTGTTTGTGTTGGACCTGGTGGCTGGGCAGAGCCACAGTGTGTTCCTGGCTGATCTGTGTTTGTGTTGGACCTGGTGGCTGGGCAGAGCCACAGTGTGTTCCTGGCTGATCTGTGTTTGTGTTGGACCTGGTGGCTGGGCAGAGCCACAGTGTGTTCCTGGCTGATCTGTGTTTGTGTTGGACCTAGTGGCTGGGCAGAGCCACAGTGTGTTCCTGGCTGATCTGTGTTTGTGTTGGACCTGGTGGCTGGGCAGAGCCACATTGTGTTCCTCCCTGATCTGTGTTTGTGTTGGACCTGGTGGCTGGGCAGAGCCACATTGTGTTCCTCCCTGATCTGTGTTTGTGTTGGACCTGGTGGCTGGGCAGAGCCACAGTGTGTTCCTGGCTGATCTGTGTTTGTGTTGGACCTGGTGGCTGGGCAGAGCCACAGTGTGTTCCTGGCTGATCTGTGTTTGTGTTGGACCTGGTGGCTGGGCAGAGCCACAGTGTGTTCCTGGCTGATCTGTGTTTGTGTTGGACCTGGTGGCTGGGCAGAGCCACAGTGTGTTCCTGGCTGATCTGTGTTTGTGTTGGACCTGGTGGCTGGGCAGAGCCACAGTGTGTTCCTGGCTGATCTGTGTTTGTGTTGGACCTGGTGGCTGGGCAGAGCCACAGTGTGTTCCTGGCTGATCTGTGTTTGTGTTGGACCTGGTGGCTGGGCAGAGCCACAGTGTGTTCCTGGCTGATCTGTGTTTGTGTTGGACCTGGTGGCTGGGCAGAGCCACAGTGTGTTCCTGGCTGATCTGTGTTTGTGTTGGACCTGGTGGCTGGGCAGAGCCACAGTGTGTTCCTGGCTGATCTGTGTTTGTGTTGGACCTGGTGGCTGGGCAGAGCCACAGTGTGTTCCTGGCTGATCTGTGTTTGTGTTGGACCTGGTGGCTGGGCAGAGCCACAGTGTGTTCCTGGCTGATCTGTGTTTGTGTTGGACCTGGTGGCTGGGCAGAGCCACAGTGTGTTCCTGGCTGATCTGTGTTTGTGTTGGACCTAGTGGCTGGGCAGAGCCACAGTGTGTTCCTGGCTGATCTGTGTTTGTGTTGGACCTGGTGGCTGGGCAGAGCCACAGTGTGTTCCTGGCTGATCTGTGTTTGTGTTGGACCTGGTGGCTGGGCAGAGCCACAGTGTGTTCCTGGCTGATCTGTGTTTGGTTTTGTGTGTTTTGTGTCTCCTCTCAGATGTCAGAGGGTCTGCGTGTGTGGGACCTTGCGGCAGGGCAGAGCCACAGTTTGTTCCTGGCTGATGGTGACTGCTGCCAGCCCATCCTCTGTTACAGCGGTCAACAGGTCAGTGTGTCCTCTGTCACAGAGGTCAAAAGGTCAGTGTGTCCTCTGTCACAGAGGTCAACAGGTCAGTGTGTCCTCTGTCACAGAGGTCAACAGGTCAGTGTGTCCTCTGTCACAGAGGTCAACAGGTCAGTATGTCCTCTGTCACAGAGGTCAACAGGTCGGTGTGTCCTCTGTCACAGAGGTCAACAGGTCAGTGTGTCCTCTGTCACAGAGGTCAACAGGTCAGTGTGTCCTCTGTCACAGAGGTCAACAGGTCAGTGTGTCCTCTGTTACAGAGGTCAACAGGTCAGTATGTCCTCTGTTACAGAGGTCAACAGGTCAGTGTGTCCTCTGTTACAGAGGTCAACAGGTCAGTATGTCCTCTGTTACTGAGGTCAACAGGTCAGTATGTCCTCTGTTACTGAGGTCAACAGGTCAGTATGTCCTCTGTTACTGAGGTCAACAGGTCAGTATGTCCTCTGTTACAGAGGTCAACAGGTCAGGTCAACAGGTCAGTATGTCCTCTGTTACAGAGGTCAACAGGTCAGTGTGTCCTCTGTCACAGAGGTCAACAGGTCAGTGTGTCCTCTGTCACAGAGGTCAACAGGTCAGTGTGTCCTCTGTCACAGAGGTCAACAGGTCAGTGTGTCCTCTGTCACAGAGGTCAACAGGTCAGTGTGTCCTCTGTCACAGAGGTCAACAGGTCAGTAATGTCCTCTGTCACAGGGGTCAACAGGTCAGTAATGTCCTCTGTTACAGGGGTCAACAGGTCAGTATGTCCTCTGTCACAGAGGTCAACAGGTCAGTATGTCCTCTGTCACAGAGGTCAACAGGTCAGTGTGTCCTCTGTCACAGGGGTCAACAGGTCAGTGTGTCCTCTGTCACAGAGGTCAACAGGTCAGTGTGTCCTCTGTTACAGAGGTCAACAGGTCAGTGTGTCCTCTGTCACAGAGGTCAACAGGTCAGTATGTCCTCTGTCACAGAGGTCAACAGGTCAGTATGTCCTCTGTCACAGAGGTCAACAGGTCAGTATGTCCTCTGTCACAGAGGTCAACAGGTCAGTAATGTCCTCTGTCACAGAGGTCAACAGGTCAGTAATGTCCTCTGTCACAGAGGTCAACAGGTCAGTAATGTCCTCTGTCACAGAGGTCAACAGGTCAGTAATGTCCTCTGTCACAGAGGTCAACAGGTCAGTAATGTCCTCTGTCACAGAGGTCAACAGGTCAGTATGTCCTCTGTCACAGAGGTCAACAGGTCAGTAATGTCCTGTAAAGCCCAGTTCAGATACAACAGACGAGACGTGACACAACGGTCGTAATGAGTTCGTTCTACAACAGTTTGCTTCATCTGAACAGTCTAGTTTTAGAATGTCGGCTGCAGAAGTTTCTGGGGAAAGTGCCTTGCTCAAGGGTACATCGACATATTTTTCACCTAGTCGGCCCGGGGTTTTGAACCACTGATCATTCGGTTACTGGCCCAACACTATTAACCACTATGCTACCTGCCGCCCTTTATCAGATCTTGACCGAAGACTTACGGCGAGATGGGTCCCTTTGGCCAATCAGAGAACAGCTAGCTGACGTTCTGTGTTCAGCCAAACAGCTAGCTTGCTAGCTAGCTAAGCGGACACCTAGCTAGCTGTATTGCTGCAGTAGTAGCTAGCCTAGCGGACACCTAGCTAGCTGTATTGCTGCAGTAGTAGCTAGCCAAGCGGACACCTAGCTAGCTGTATTGCTGCAGTAGTAGCTAGCCAAGCGGACACCTAGCTAGCTGTAGTGCTGCAGTAGTAGCTAGCCAATGGGGACACCTAGCTAGCTGTATTGCTGCAGTAGTAGCTAGCCAAGCGGACACCTAGCTAGCTGTAGTGCTGCAGTAGTAGCTAGCCAATGGGGACACCTAGCTAGCTGTATTGCTGCAGTAGTAGCCAGCCAAGCGGACACCTAGCTAGCTGTATTGCTGCAGTAGTAGCTAGCCAATGGGGACACCTAGCTAGCTGTATTGCTGCAGTAGTAGCTAGCCAATGGGGACA
Organism: Salvelinus namaycush; assembly: GCF_016432855.1. NCBI lineage: Eukaryota > Metazoa > Chordata > Actinopteri > Salmoniformes > Salmonidae > Salvelinus > Salvelinus namaycush. Next base: position 676,538 of record NC_052325.1, on the reverse strand, counting down.
CCTAGCTAGCTGTATTGCTGCAGTAGTAGCCAGCCAAGCGCACACCTAGCTAGCTGTATTGCTGCAGTAGTAACTAGCCAATGGGGACACCTAGCTAGCTGTATTGCTGCAGTAGTAGCTAGCCAATGCGGACACCTAGCTAGCTGTATTGCTGCAGTAGTAGCTAGCCAATGGGGACACCTAGCCAGCTGTAGTGCTGCAGTAGTAGCTAGCCAATGGGGACACCTGTATTGCTGCAGTAGTAGCTAGCCAAGCGGACACCTAGCTAGCTGTATTGCTGCAGTAGTAGCTAGCCAAGGGGACACCTAGCTAGCTGTATTGCTGCATTAGTAGCTAGCCAAGCGGACACCTAGCTAGCTGTATTGCTGCAGTAGTAGCTAGCCAAGCGGACACCTAGCTAGCTGTATTGCTGCAGTAGTAGCTAGCCAAGCGGACACCTAGCTAGCTGTATTGCTGCAGTAGTAGCTAGCCAAGCGGACACCTAGCTAGCTGTAGTGCTGCAGTAGTAGCTAGCCAATGGGGACACCTAGCTAGCTGTATTGCTGCAGTAGTAGCCAGCCAAGCAGACACCTAGCTAGCTGTATTGCTGCAGTAGTAGCTAGCCAATGGGGACACCTAGCTAGCTGTATTGCTGCAGTAGTAGCTAGCCTAGCTTGCTGCATGTATTCAGTTTGCTACAACATAGGATAGCTTTGTTTCAAACTGTCATCACGTCATTCTAAAGAGGCACCGTTACTGTGGAAACGGTCTCTACTGCACAGCTGGTCTTCTTACTCTGGGCTCCCGAGTGGCGCTGCGGTCTAAGGCACTGCATCTCAGTGCTAGAGGCGTCACTACAGACACCCTGGTTCGATTCCAGGCTGTATCACAACCAAGCCATAATTGGGAGTCCTATAGGGTGGCGCACAATTGGCCCAGCGTCGTCCTGGTTTGGCCGGGGTAGGCCGTCATTGTAAATAAGAATTTGTTCTTAACTGACTTACCTAGTTAAATAAAAGGTTAAATAAATAAAATACAACAAAATTAATATGAATGCCTGGTCTTTAGTCAGCTGTTCTACAACCCAAAGTTCTAAAACTGTCTAGTTTTGTCTCGTCTTATGTTGGCTAATGTATCTGAACCGGACTTTACATGTGTTGTATACTGTATACAAGTTAAGTGTTGTGTCTTGTGATGTTAAATACACTGAGTGTACAAAACATTAGGAACACCTTCCTAATATTGAGGAAGGTGTTCAGAATAGCCTCAGTTCGTCGGGTCACGGACTGTACAAGGTGTCTAAAGCGTTCCTCAGGGATGCTGACCCCATGTTGACTCCAATGCTTCCCTACATTTGTATCAAGTTGGCTGGATGTCCTTTGAATGGTGGATCATTCTTGATTCGCACGGGAAACTGTTAAGCGTGAAAATACTTTTTTTTTTTAAAACACGTTACGCAACTTGTCATTGTTTATGTTGTGAGAATTTCTAGATTATTTCATTTCTGTATTTCTTCTGTTTTTGTTACTGTACATGTAGAGTCATTTTTCAGTATCTGCTGAATCAATGGCTTTCTGGAGGAGTCTCTTCCCCTTCTGCAGAAGCCGTGTGTGTGTGTGTGTGTGTGTGTGTGTGTGTGTGTTTTTGTATAGTCAGTGAATGTATGACAGGAATGCCTTTTATAGTCGGTGAACAAATCTCCCTATGGGACAATAAAGTATTAATGAATGAATTCAGGTGATGGAGACCACACCTGAGAACCACATACCTGGGACAGGGTCAACTGAGAGCTCTCCCTCTATAACTGACACGTACACCCTCAGACCTGTCCTACTGCCCTTCTGTATGAACGTGAGTAGAACACAATCACTACCTCTCTATAATATGTAGAAAGAATGTTTTTACCCAAAACGCGCTTTAGCCCAGCTTGGAACGAAAGGGTGTTCGACTGAGGGACTTGTTAAAATCCTTTTATTTTTTATTTTTCCTTTTATCCTTTAAAAAAAATCCTTTTACATTCCTTTACCCCAGAACACTTCGACAGGTTTGGATACTGTCTGTTAGTTTCCCATGTTAGTAAATCAATCAGATCTATGTGGAAACGGAGTGTTCCTTTTTCTTGATTTTTATAATATACACTGCTCAAAAAAATAAAGGGAACACTAAAATAACACATCCTAGATCTGAATGAATTAAATATTCTTATTAAATACTTTTTTCTTTACATAGTTGAATGTGCTGACAACAAAATCACACAAAAATTATCAATGGAAATCAAATTTATCAACCCATGGAGGTCTGGATTTGGAGTCACACTCAAAATTAAAGTGGAAAACCACACTACAGGCTGATCCAACTTTGATGTAATGTCCTTAAAACAAGTCAAAATGAGGCTCAATAGTGTGTGTGGCCTCCACGTGCCTGTATGACCTCCCTACAATGCCTGGGCATGCTCCTGATGAGGTGGCGGATGGTCTCCTGAGGGATCTCCTCCCAGACCTGGACTAAAGCATCCGCCAACTCCTGGACAGTCTGTGGTGCAACGTGGCGTTGGTGGATGGAGCGAGACATGATGTCCCAGATGTGCTCAATTGGATTCAGGTCTGGGGAACGGGCGGGCCAGTCCATAGCATCAATGCCTTCCTCTTGCAGGAACTGCTGACACACTCCAGCCACATGAGGTCTAGCATTGTCTTGCATTAGGAGGAACCCAGGGCCAACCGCACCAGCATATGGTCTCACAAGGGGTCTGAGGATCTCATCTCGGTACCTAATGGCAGTCAGGCTACCTCTGGCGAGCACATGGAGGGCTGTGCGGCCCCCCCAAAGAAATGCCACCCCACACCATGACTGACCCACCGCCAAACCGGTCATGCTGGAGGATGTTGCAGGCAGCAGAACGTTCTCCACGGCGTCTCCAGACTCTGTCACGTCTGTCACATGTGCTCAGTGTGAACCTGCTTTCATCTGTGAAGAGCACAGGGCGCCAGTGGCGAATTTGCCAATCTTGATGTTCTCTGGCAAATGCCAAACGTCCTGCACGGTGTTGGGCTGTAAGCACAACCCCCACCTGTGGACGTCGGGCCCTCATACCACCCTCATGGAGTCTGTTTCTGACCGTTTGAGCAGACACATGCACATTTGTGGCCTGCTGGAGGTCATTTTGCAGGGCTCTGGCAGTGCTCCTCCTGCTCCTCCTTGCACAAAGGCGGAGGTAGCGGTCCTGCTGCTGGGTGGTTGCCCTCCTACGGCCTCCTCCATGTCTCCTGATGTACTGGCCTGTCTCCTGGTAGCGCCTCCATGCTCTGGACACTACGCTGACAGACACAGCAAACCTTCTTGCCACAGCTCGCATTGATGTGCCATCCTGGATGAGCTGCACTACCTGAGCCACTTGTGTGGGTTGTAGACTCCGTCTCATGCTACCACTAGAGTGAAAGCACCGCCAGTATTCAAAAGTGACCAAAACATCAGCCAGGAAGCATAGGAACTGAGAAGTGGTCTGTGGTCACCACCTGCAGAACCACTCCTTTATTGGGGGTGTCTTGCTAATTGCCTATAATTTCCACCCGTTGTCTATTCCATTTGCACAACAGCATGTGAAATGTATTGTCAATCAGTGTTGCTTCCTAAGTGGACAGTTTGATTTCACAGAAGTGTGATTGAGTTGGAGTTACATTGTGTTGTTTAAGTGTTCCCTTTATTTTTTTGAGCAGTGTATTATAACATATTAAACATACCAGTAACTTGTCCCTGAGACTTGGCTGTAGACTCCTACCAGCGACTTGGCTGTAGACTCCTACCAGTAACTTGTCCCCTGAGACTTGGCTGTAGACTCCTACCAGTAACTTGTCCCCTGCGACTTGGCTGTAGACTCCTTCCAGTAACTTGTCCCCTGAGACTTGGCTGTAGACTCCTACCAGTAACTTGTCCCCTGCGACTTGGCTGTAGACTCCTACCAGTAACTTGTCCCCTGAGACTTGGCTGTAGACTCCTACCAGTAACTTGTCCCCTGCGACTTGGCTGTAGACTCCTTCCAGTAACTTGTCCCCTGAGACTTGGCTGTAGACTCCTTCCAGTAACTTGTCCCCTGAGACTTGGCTGTAGACTCCTACCAGTAACTTGTCCCCTGCGACTTGGCTGTAGACTCCTACCAGTAACTTGTCCCCTGAGACTTGGCTGTAGACTCCTACCAGTAACTTGTCCCCTGCGACTTGGCTGTAGACTCCTACCAGTAACTTGTCCCCTGAGACTTGGCTGTAGACTCCTACCAGTAACTTGTCCCCTGAGACTTGGCTGTAGACTCCTACCAGTAACTTGTCCCCTGAGACTTGGCTGTAGACTCCTACCAGTAACTTGTCCCCTGAGACTTGGCTGTAGACTCCTACCAGTAACTTGTCCCCTGAGACTTGGCTGTAGACTTCTACCAGTAACTTGTCCCCTGAGACTTGGCTGTAGACTCCTACCAGTAACTTGTCCCCTGAGACTTGGCTGTAGACTCCTACCAGTAACTTGTCCCCTGAGACTTGGCTGTAGACTCCTACCAGTAACTTGTCCCCTGAGACTTGGCTGTAGACTCCTACCAGTAACTTGTCCCCTGAGACTTGGCTGTAGACTCCTACCAGTAACTTGTCCCCTGCGACTTGGCTGTAGACTCCTACCAGTAACTTGTCCCCTGAGACTTGGCTGTAGACTCCTACCAGTAACTTGTCCCCTGCGACTTGGCTGTAGACTCCTACCAGTAACTTGTCCCCTGAGACTTGGCTGTAGACTCCTACCAGTAACTTGTCCCCTGAGACTTGGCTGTAGACTCCTACCAGTAACTTGTCCCCTGAGACTTGGCTGTAGACTCCTACCAGTAACTTGTCCCCTGAGACTTGGCTGTAGACTCCTACCAGTAACTTGTCCCCTGAGACTTGGCTGTAGACTCCTACCAGTAACTTGTCCCCTGCGACTTGGCTGTAGACTCCTACCAGTAACTTGTCCCCTGAGACTTGGCTGTAGACTCCTACCAGTAACTTGTCCCCTGAGACTTGGCTGTAGACTCCTAGGCTAACTCTGTAAGAGCCTACAGTCATGTATCTGGGCAATATCATAACATGTCACATAAAATATTGCTATGTAATGTGTTGGTGTCTTCCCATCTAGATGGGCTACATCAGCAGTGTGTATGGCGGAGGACAGTCCTGTGTAGCCCAGGCTGACCTCAACGTGATGGGGTTCATCTCTGCTCTCCACGAGCTGGCTGCAGCAGACAGGAAGTTCTACTGCAGGCTCAGAGACATCAACAAGCGGGTGGTCAGCCCTCTACTGAGGAAAGGTGAGACAAAAGACATACAGACATAGGGATAGGGCTGTTGAGGTAACCGTATTACCCGCCACGTAGGCGGTCATGAAGGCAGTCAAACTCCATGTGACCGTTAAATCACGGTAATTAGTCTTCTCCAAGCTCTGATGCTGCTGATGGTCAGTAGCAGCCTACCGAACTTGCTAACCGCCTGGTTCTCAGCACTCTATTGTCCCTCTAATCACTCTGACTTCAATGCAAATGTAATCGAAAATCTAATCAAACACTTCATGAGAGTCCATGAGCTCATGTTGCGCATTATTTCTATAGGCTATGCAATTGCGTGAGAAAACAGAGTGATGGCCTCTATTAAAAAGAGGAGGATCCCATCAGCTTTCTATAGGCTAGGCCTACTATATTTATTTATCAACTTTCTCAATGTTAAGTATATTCCTTAAATATACAACAGGAGTATAGCCTACCTGGCTGGCATGAAAATGAACCACACATCAAAAGCGTCCTCCATTCGCTATTTAAATGTATTTTTTCCCGCTGCTCCTGTTTCGATACAGGTGCATGATAATGGTCCATTCTAAATTAAATTAAATTCACACATATATTATTTAGTATATGTAAAGACAAGATTAAATAAAAAATAGTGTGATGGGTGACAATATTAGCCTATTACTTATGAATTATATATTATCACTTGTGAATGATGTCCAGCTTAAGAAATAATGCCTTTTTTTGCGACTTTTTCAAATCATGTAGCCTAGCCCATAGTCCTATATGTTTTAATAAGGTTAGTATCACACCTCATGTAGCCTAGCCCATAGTCCTATATGTTTTAATAAGGTTAGTATCACACCTCATGTAGCCTAGCCCATAGTCCTATATGTTTTAATAAGGTTAGTATCACACCTCATGTCTCCTAGCCCATAGTCCTATATGTTTTAATAAGGTTAGTATCACACCTCATGTAGCCTAGCCCATATTCCTATATGTTTTAATAAGGTTAGTATCACACCTCATGTAGCCTAGCCCATAGTCCTATATGTTTTAATAAGGTTAGTATCACAACTAAAGTGGCCAAATAACTTCTTCAAATGAAGCCCATGAATCTGCTTTACAAGGGGGTGTAGAGCCTAACTGGCAGACATACACAGTGAGTTTCAACTTTGGGGAAGATCATTTTTACCATAAAAATCCACCTTTATAATAATGGCATTACATGCATAATTGCATTTGCGGCCACTTTTAATAATGGAACATTTGCGCTTATATCCTACTACCATGTGCGCGTTGCTGCGCTTATAATGTGTAGGCCGTCATTGTAAAAATAATAATTTGTTGTTAAATAAAGGTGAAAAAAAGAAGAGTTTATCAACATTTTAAGCTAAACGTTCTGACATTTGGGGGGATGCTAGTGGTTGTATTAATTTGGGATCTATCGTATCCCACAACTGTCCCAGACTATGTTTCGAATATTTATTTCTCGCACGGAATAGAACAGGTCGACTTTTGTACTATGGGGGGATAGTAGATTGACATCGGCTAGTGCTTTCGCTGTTCGTTAGGCCTAGTCATCTTGTTGGCTAATGATGAAAAGTAAATGTGGACAGTTCTTCAAATATCTTCAATATGCAGCGCGGAATTGGATCAGGACCGTGCACAGTTGCGTCCCTGATGTGTCTGTCTTCACTTGTAGCCTGTGAGAAAGACCCCATCGCGTGACGGAGAGCCATGTGAGATGTGATTTGGGGGGCTCAGTACTTTTTTTTATAGAGTATTAGGGCCACACAAAGGGGATGCCGCTGTGAATTTCTAGGCATTAGCAAGTGCTTGTCAAATTGTGAATGAGTGACTGATGCAAAGAACTAAGCAGAGCTCATGTCTTTCAAGCAGCTTTTTTTCAAATTATCATTAGGGTCTCATCATGCAGCCTTACAATGTATTAAAAATCTAACAATATAGCCCAACGTTTGTAGAACAACTAAAGTTTCATTAATAACTCTAAATTAAGCAAATAGGAGGACCTGTTTCTTTGTTAACCTCTCAACACAGAATAGTTACAGTGGGGCAAAAAAAGTATTTAGTCAGCCACCAATTGTGCAAGTTCTCCCACTTAAAAAGATGAGAGAGGCCTGTAATTTTCATCATAGGTACACTTCAACTATGACAGACAAAATGAGAAAAAAAAATCCAGAAAATCACCTTGTAGGATTTTTAATGAATTTATTTGCAAATTAAGGTGGAAAATAAGTATTTGCACAATTGGTGGCTGACTAAATCCTTTTTTGCCCCACTGTATACACTACCGTTCAAAGGTTTGGGGTCACTTAGACATGTCCTTGTTTTCCATGAAAACATACATGAAATGAGTTGCAAAATGAATAGGAAATAGAGTCAAGACTTTGACAAGGTTATAAATAATATTTTTTTATTTAGATAATAATTGTGTCCTTCAAACTTTGCTTTCATCAAAGAATCCTCCATTTGCAGCAATTACGGCCTTGCAGACCCTTTGGCATTCTAGTTGTCAATTTGTTTAGGTAATATGAAGAGATTTCACCCCATGCTTCCTGAAGCACCTCCCACAAGTTGGATTGGCTTGATGGGCACTTCTTACGTACCACACGGTCAGCCTGCTCCCACAGCAGCTCAATAGGGTTGAGATCCGGTGACTGTGCTGGCTACTCCCTTATAGACAGAATACCAGCTGACTGCTTCCTCCCTAAATAGTTCTTGCATAGTTTGGAGCTGTGCTTTGGGTCATTGTCCTGTTGTAAGAGGAAATTGGCTCCAATTAAGCGCCGTTCACAGGGTATCGCATGGCGTTGCAAAATGGAGTGATAGCCTTCCTTCAAGATCCCTTTTACTCTGTACAAATCTCCCACTTTACCACCACCAAAGCATCCCCAGACCATCACATTGCCTCCACCATGCTTGACAGATCGCGTCAAGCACTCCTCCCGCATATTTTCATTTTTTCTGTGTCTCACGTATGTTCTTCTTTGTGATCCGAACACCTCAAACTTAGATTCGTCTGTCCATTAAACTTTTTCCCAATCTTCCTCTGTCCAGTGTCTGTGTTCTTTTGCCCATCTTTTATTTTTATTGGCCAGTCTGAGATGGCGTTTTCTTTGCAACTCTGCCTAGAAGGCCAGCATCCCGGAGTCGCCTCTTCACTGTTGACGTTGAGACGTCAATCTCTCCATATCTCAGTCTGTTGTCCCCACTTGCTTCAAGATGTCCACCATCTTGAAGCAAGATGTTTCCTGTACCCAAGAAAATGAAGTTAACAGAATTAAATGAATGACTATCGCCCCGTAGCTTCACTTCTGTCAATATAATGGTCATAATGTTGATGCTACCGTCTTATGACCAAGGATTATTATTATTTTTTTTTCTTTTGGATATCAGAACAGCGATTACTCACCTCGAACTGTGCAAAGATTGTGTCTTTAATGAGTCTGTTGCAAAGGATATAATGCTGCTCCCAGACAAGGCCCCAAATCCCTGTCATTCATGAATAATATAAGGAAATACACGGGGTGCAGATCAGGGTGCCTTGTGAGAATTTGTCAGCAAGTGGTTAACCCGCCTCTACCATCTGTTCTATTGGCCAACGTGCAATCACTGGAGACGAGATGGTCGCCTCGCTTCGAGTTTTTAGGAAACTATGCAGTATTCTGTTTTTTTGTGTATTATTTCTTACACCGTTACCCCAGGAAATCCTAAGTCTTATTGCATACAGCCGGGAGGAACTATTGGATATTAGAGCAACGTCAAATTATCAACATTACGACCAGGAATACGACTTTCCCGAAGAGGATCCTCTGTTCGAACCACCACCCAAGACAATGGATTTAATCCCTGAAGCCGACCCAAAACAAGGTTCCGTAGACGTGCACATCGCGCACCGCTCCCGAGTATACTACTCGCCAATATCCAGTCTCTTGACAACAAGGTAGATGAAATTCGAGAAAGGGTTGCCTTCCAGAGAGATATCAGAAATTGTAACATTCTCTGTTTCACGGAAAAATGGCTCTCCGGGATATGTTGTCGGAATTGGTTTAGCCACCGGGCTTAATGCAGATTAATTACTTAAAAATCATACAATGTGATTTTCTGGATTTTTGTTTTAGATTCCGTCTCTCACAGTTGAAGTGTACCTATGATAAAAAATTACAGACCTCTACATGCTTTGTAAGTAGGAAAACCTGCAAAATCGGCAGTGTATCAAATACTTGTTCTCCCCACTGTATTTATATATACATATTCTCATTCACCCCTATAGATTTGTGTGTATTAGGTAGTTGTTGTGGAATTGTTAGATTCCTTGTTAGATATTACTGCACTGTCAGAACTAGAAGCACAAGCAATCCACTACACTCTCATTAACATCTGCTAACCATGTGTATGTGACCAAATACCATTTGATTTTATTTGATTTTGAATAAACTGGATGGTCTCCGTTTGAGGCTATTCTACCAACATGACATTAAAAACTGTAATATCTGGCTGAACTACGACACGGTTGGCTGGGTTTTCTGTGCATCGGCTATGTCTGGCAAGACGAGAGGTGGAGGTGATTGTATATTTGTCAATAACAGCTGGTACGCGATGTCTAATATTAAGGTAGTCTCAAGGTATTGCTCGCCTGAGGTAGAGTACCTCATGATAAGCTGTAGACCACACTATCTACCAAGAGAGTTCTCATCTATATTATTCGTAGCCGTCTATTTACCACCACAGACCGATGCAGGCACTAAGACTGCACTCAACCAGCTGTATAAGGCCATAAGGAAACAATAAAATGCTCCTAGTGGCCGGGGACTTTAACGCAGGCAAACTTAAATCCGTTTTACCTCATTTCTATCAGCATGTTATATGTGCAACCTGAGGGAGAAAAAATATAGACCACCTCACAGCATGCTCGGACCAACTGGCAAGTATCTTCACTGACATTTTCAACCTCTCCCTGACCGAGTCTTTAATACCTACATGTTTCAAGCAGACCACCATAATCCCTGAAAGTAAAGGTAACCTGCCTAAATGATGGTAAGGGCAAGCAACAGCACATCTGCCACATTGATACTCAACACGGGGGCCCCTCAGGGGTGTGTGCTTAATCCCATCCTGTACTCCCTTTTCACCCATGACTGCGTGGCCAAGCACGACTCCAACACCATCATTAAGTCTGCTGACGACACAACAGTGGTAGGCCTGATCACCGACAATGATGAGACAGCCTATAGGGAGGAGGTCAGAAACCTGGCAGTGTGGTACCAGGACAACAACCTCTCCCTCAACGAGAGCAAGACAAAGGAGAAACTGAAGACTAAGGAGATGATTGTGGACTACAGGAAAAGGAGAGCCGAGCACGCCCCCATTCTCATCGACGGGGCTGTAGTGGAGCAGGTCGAGAGCTTCAAGTTTCTTGGTGTCCACATCACCAACAAATGATCATGGTCCAAATACACCAAGAAGAGTTGTGAAGAGGGCACGACAATGCTTTTTCCCCCTCAGGAGACTGAACATATTTGGCATGGGTCCTCAGATCTTCAAAAGGTTCTACAGCTGCACCATCAAGAGCATCCCGACTGGTGGCATCACCACCTGGTATGGCATTTGCTCGGCATCCGACCATAAGGCACTAGAGAGGGTTTTGCGTACAGCCCAGTACATCACTGGGGCCAAGTGTCCTGCCATCCAGGACCTCTATACCAGGCGGTGTCAGAGGAAGGCCTAAAAAATTGTCAAATACTCCAGCCACCCAAGTCATGGACTGTTCTGTCTGCTACCACACGGTAATCAGTACCGGAGCGCCAAGTCTAGGTCCAAAAAGCTCCTTAACAGCTTCTACCCCCAAGCCATGAGAATGCTGAACAATTAATCAAATGGCCACCCGGACTAATTGCAACAACCACCTGTTTATTGTGTTATTTACATTTTTTACTTTATTTTATTTAGTAAACTCTATTTTCTTAAAACTGCATTGTTGGTTAAGGGGCTTGTAAGTAAGCATTTCACTGTAAGGTCTACACCTGTTGTATTTGGCGCATGTGATTAATAAAGTTTGATTTGATTTGACTGCACACTGCCAGCGGGACAAGAGGAATCATTTTGTAAGAATGTTGTTCATCGACCACAGCACAGCCTTCAACAACATCGTGCCCTCCCATGCTCATCACTAAGCTTCCTGACTGGTCGACCCCAGGTGGTGAATGTATGTAACAACACCTCCTCAACATGGGGGCCCCACAGGGGTGCGTGCTTAGCCCCCTCCTGTACTCCTTGTTCACCCATGACTGTGTGGCCACGCACGTCTCCAACTCAATCATTAAGTTTGCTGACGACAGTGGTAGAGTGTGTGGTGGAAACCTAGAGAGGAACCTGGCTCTGAGGGGTGGCCAGTCCTCTTCTGGCTGATCTATGTGTTGTAGAGATGGTGGTGGATTGATCTATGTGTTGTAGAGAGGGTGGTGGATTGATCTGTGTTGTAGAGAGGGTGGTGGATTGATCTGTGTTGTAGAGAGGGTGATGGATTGATCTGTGTTGTAGAGAGGGTGGTGGATTGATCTGTGTACTCCCTGTATCTCCTCTAGAGTCTGTGTGCACGGTGTTGGGCCAGAAATCCATCCTGCTGTTCCAGTCCCTGGCTAGTAACTACAGCAGGCTGTGTCACCTGACAGGACAACACTCCGTCTCCCTTACAGCCTTCCTCCGTACTGCCCGGGACGTCAAGGGACTGGTCATCCTGAAACACGCTAACACCTTCCTGGACATGTATAAAGAGCAAGTACACAACTGAGATCTCTGTTTTAGTGGTTTCCTCCGCCTGAGTCTTCCCTTCTCCTCCGCCTGAGTCTTCCCTTCTCCTCCGCCTGAGTGTCCCCTTCTCCTCCGCCTGAGTGTCCCCTTCTCCTCCGCCTGAGTGTCCCCTTCTCCTCCGCCTGAGTGTCCCCTTCTCCTCCGCCTGAGTGTCCCCTTCTCCTCCGCCTGAGTGTCCCCTTCTCCTCCGCCTGAGTGTCCCCTTCTCCTCCGCCTGAGTGTCCCCTTCTCCTCCGCCTGAGTGTCCCCTTCTCCTCCGCCTGAGTGTCCCCTTCTCCTCCGCCTGAGTGTCCCCTTCTCCTCCGCCTGAGTGTCCCCTTCTCCTCCGCCTGAGTGTCCCCTTCCCCTCCGCCTGAGTGTCCCCTTCCCCTCCGCCTGAGTGTCCCCTTCCCCTCCGCCTGAGTGTCCCCTTCCCCTCCGCCTGAGTGTCCCCTTCTCATGTTCCTTTGTTCGTTTGTTCGTTCGTTCATTCATTCATTCATTCTCACCATCTATTTTTTCGATCTCTCTCTCTCTCTCTCTGCAGGTACTGTGGCTCAGTGGGTAATTTCCTGGTTATGGGGGGATTCCAAGCCCTCATAAAGCCCTCTGTGTGAGTCCTTCTGTTTTACCTTTTCCCAGTTACACTATCTTTTGTGTAAACTCTTACTTTGTACTGTACATCACCCCAGTTACACTAACCATATTGACTTCCTCATCGCTAACCATATTGACTTCCTCATCGCTAACCATATTGACTTCCTCATCGCTAACCATATTGACTTCCTCATCGCTAACCATATTGACTTCCTCATCGCTAACCATATTGACTTCCTCATCACTAACCATATTGACTTCCTCATCACTAACCATATTGACCTCATCACGAACCATATTGACCTCCTCATCACGAACCATATTGACTTCCTCATCGCTAACCATATTGACTTCCTCATCACTAACCATATTGACTTCCTCATCGCTAACCATATCGACTTCCTCATCGCTAACCATATCGACTTCCTCATCACTAACCATATTGACCTCCTCATCACTAACCATATTGACTTCCTCATCACGAACCATATTGACTTCCTCATCACTAACCATATTGACTTCCTCATCACTAACCATATTGACTTCCTCATCACTAACCATATTGACTTCCTCATCGCTAACCATATCGACTTCCTCCTAACTGTGTATTGATCATGTAGAAACCCTCTACTTCTCTTAAAGAATGCATTGCTTTTGCAATGTGCAGCAGTGGTGAGAGGAATTTGTCTTGGTGTTGAGCAAGAGTGTAACGACAAGACAACGTGGTAATATGACTCAGTAGACAGTAGAGGACGGCTAGCCAACCAATGTATTTCTCCCAACGATTCCCATCTGGAGGCATCCAATACAGGACTTACAGTTATGTGGGAAAGAATCACTGTTTACAAAAATAATATTAACAAATAATAATATGCAATTTAGCAGATGGTTTTATTCAAATCCACTTATACTCATGCATACATTTGATGTACATATGGTTCCTGGAATCAAACCCACTATGCTGCCGGTAGCAAGCCCAATGCTCTACCAACTGACCTGTAGAGGACCAGGAACGCATTAAACGTAGTGAGGTTCACGGAGTCCCATACGGGTGTGTTAGCCATTAGGCGTATGAAGACCTGGTCCTCCAGCTGTCGAGGGACTGCATTAGCCCCGTTGGCAGCTCCATCACCGCTAGACTGGTGATCAGAGGAACTGGCTGGTGATCAGAGGAACTGGCTGGTGATCGGAGGAACTGGCTGGTGATCGGAGGAACTGGCTGGTGATCGGAGGAACTGGCTGGTGATCGGAGGAACTGGCTGGTGATCGGAGGAACTGACTGGTGATCGGAGGAACTGACTGGTGATCGGAGGAACTGACTGGTGATCGGAGGAACTGACTGGTGATCGGAGGAACTGACTGGTGATCGGAGGAACTGACTGGGGAACTGACTGGTGAACAGAGGAACTGACTGGTGATCAGAGGAACTGGCTGGTGATCAGAGGAACTGGCTGGTGATCGGAGGAACTGGCTGGTGATCGGAGGAACTGGCTGGTGATCGGAGGAACTGGCTGGTGATCGGAGGAACTGACTGGTGATCGGAGGAACTGACTGGGGAACTGACTGGTGAACAGAGGAACTGACTGGTGATCAGAGGAACTGACTGGTGATCAGAGGAACTGACTGGTGATCAGAGGAACTGACTGGTGATCAGAGGAACTGACTGGTGATCAGAGGAACTGGCTGGTGATCAGAGGAACTGGCTGGTGATCAGAGGAACTGGCTGGTGATCAGAGGAACTGGCTGGTGATCAGAGGAACTGGCTGGTGGTCAGAGGAACTGACTGGGGAACTGACTGGTGAACAGAGGAACTGACTGGTGGTTAGAGGAACTGACTGGTGGTTAGAGGAACTGACTGGTGGTTAGAGGAACTGACTGGTGGTTAGAGGAACTGACTGGTGATCAGAGGAACTGGCTGGTGATCAGAGGAACTGGCTGGTGATCAGAGGAACTGGCTGGTGATCAGAGGAACTGGCTGGTGATCAGAGGAACTAGCTATGCACTCCCCATTATTTAACAGGGAAATATATTGGACACAATTTCCTCCAGCATGGTAGAAGAAACTGAAGTATTAGACTCCTCCAATAGCGGCAGCAAATACACCTGTACCCGGATTGTAAGCACTGCCGAAGTTAGTGATGACCTCTTTGTAGATCAGGGTACTGTCTGTAGATCAGGGTACTGTCTGTAGATCAGGGTACTGTCTGTAGATCAGGGTACTGTCTGTAGATCAGGGTACTCTCTGTAGATCAGGGTACTGTCTGTAGATCAGGGTACTGTCATGGTTGAATGTTCCCATTCCCGACCACCGTAACCGACAAATATCACCTTTTCTCGTTATTGGCTCTTACTAACTTTGAGCTGGGTTTCCATGGCTCCCATTTTCTCCACCGTGTTGCGGAGTTTCTCCTTGACACCAACATATTTGAGGGTAGCTTAGCCATGTGATGTCTGGCATTCTTTACTTTACTGGTCAATAGAATGAAGGCCCTAAAAAACGTCCTCATGCTTTCGTCCAGTCTTCCTCCCGTTAGTCACAGGTTACAAAAAGTGTTCCCACGCCCAGATAATCACTTCGCTCCCCATCTCCTTCCTCCTCCATGGCCGCCCGATGTACACGTGCGGTGGCCTTAATCAACTGTACCTCATCTTGAGGTAACTCAGCACTGTGTACACGTGCGGTGGCCTTAACTGTACCTCATCTTGAGGTAACTCAGCACTGTGTACACGTGCGGTGGCCTTAACTGTACCTCATCTTGAGGTAACTCAGCACTGTGTACACGTTTCAACATCAACACCTTCAGAAGGTGATATCCCAGCAATGCTACCAAGGTAACCCCTACCAAGGTAACCCCTACCAAGGTAACCCCTACCAAGTACCCATGATGCATATTTCAAGATACTCCTCATTTGCGCCGTAGTCCAGTTCCATGCTGTTACTCGAGCCTCCTTCCTCACTTCTGCTGCTCCTTTCTGTTACTGTCCCTACAGCCACTGCCTGAATCTGTCAGATTCTCCCTACCCGTCTCCCAACTCATACCTGGTTTTATAGTCACCAACATCTCCAATGACATCCTGTGTTCTGCTACAGTCGGTATCTGTGGATAATACTCCCCTGTGCTCAGGTTAGGTACACGTCTCTCATCCCAAGGTTGATCTACCCCCCCCCCCCCACTTTGTGAACAGCCTCGTTACAGTGTAAACTTTGGGTCCTAACGGTTGAGACTCAGCAACCTTCTGACAGCTTCCTGTTACCGTCACTCGGTCCCAATCTTCTGACACCTTCCTGTTATCGTCACTCGGTCCCGACCTTCTGACACCTTCCTGTTACCGTCACTCGGTCCCGATCTTCTGACACCTTCATGTTACCGTCACTCGGTCCCAACCTTCTGACACCTTCATGTTACCGTCACTGTGTCCCAGTCTTCTGACACCTTCCTGTTACCGTCACTCGGTCCCAATCTTCTGACAGCTTCCTGTTATCGTCACTCGATCCCAGTCTTCTGACAGCTTCCTGTTACCGTCACTCGGTCCCAACCTTCTGACAGCTTCCGGTTACCGTCACTCGGTCCCAATCTTCTGACACCTTCCTGTTACCGTCACTCGGTCCCAATCTTCTGACACCTTCCTGTTACCGTCACTCGGTCCCAATCTTCTGACACCTTCCTGTTACCGTCACTCGGTCCCAATCTTCTGACACCTTCCTGTTACCGTCACTCGGTCCCAATCTTCTGACACCTTCCTGTTACCGTCACTCGGTCCCGATCTTCTGACACCTTCCTGTTACCGTCACTCGGTCCCAACCTTCTGACACCTTCATGTTACCGTCACTCGGTCCCGATCTTCTGACACCTTTCTGTTACCGTCACTCGGTCCCAATCTTCTGACACCTTCCGGTTACCGTCACTCTGTCCCAATCTTCTGACACCTTCCTGTTACCGTCACTCGGTCCCGATCTTCTGACACCTTCCTGTTACCGTCACTCGGTCCCGATCTTCTGACACCTTCATGTTACCGTCACTCGGTCCCGATCTTCTGACACCTTCATGTTACCGTCACTCGGTCCCAATCTTCTGACACCTTCCTGTTACCGTCACTCGGTCCCGATCTTCTGACAGCTTCCGGTTACCGTCACTCGGTCCCGATCTTCTGACAGCTTCCGGTTACCGTCACTCGGTCCCAATCTTCTGACAGCTTCCTGTTACCGTCACTCGGTCCCAACCTTCTGACACCTTCCTGTTACCGTCACTCGGTCCCAATCTTCTGACACCTTCCTGTTACCGTCACTCGGTCCCAATCTTCTGACACCTTCATGTTACCGTCACTCGGTCCCGATCTTCTGACACCTTCCTGTTATCGTCACTCGGTCCCAATCTTCTGACACCTTCCTGTTACCGTCACTCGGTCCCAATCTTCTGACACCTTCATGTTACCGTCACTCGGTCCCGATCTTCTGACACCTTCCTGTTACCGTCACTCGGTCCCGATCTTCTGACACCTTCATGTTACCGTCACTCGGTCCCGATCTTCTGACAGCTTCCTGTTACCGTCACTCGGTCCCAATCTTCTGACAGCTTCCGGTTACCGTCACTCGGTCCCAATCTTCTGACAGCTTCCTGTTACCGTCACTCGGTCCCAATCTTCTGACACCTTCCTGTTACCGTCACTCGGTCCCAATCTTCTGACACCTTCCTGTTACCGTCACTCGGTCCCAATCTTCTGACACCTTCCTGTTACCGTCACTCGGTCCCAATCTTCTGACACCTTCATGTTACCGTCACTCGGTCCCAATCTTCTGACACCTTCCTTTTATCGTCACTCGGTCCCAATCTTCTGACACCTTCCTGTTACCGTCACTCGGTCCCAATCTTCTGACACCTTCCTGTTACCGTCACTCGGTCCCAATCTTCTGACACCTTCCTGTTACCGTCACTCGGTCCCAATCTTCTGACACCTTCCTGTTACCGTCACTGTGTCCCAGTCTTCTGACAGCTTCCTGTTATCGTCACTCGGTCCCAATCTTCTGGGAGATATGTGACGTGTTTTCCTGGTGGTTAGAAATGGGGGAGAGATTAGTGGCGTTGGAAGAGTATCCAACCGTACAAAACTCTTGAGTCACATGTTTCTTAATCACACTCTGCAGGAGATGTGATGATGTCATTACAGAGAACGTCCCTTATGGTGAGGTGGCCTCCTGTATACAGGAGATGTGATGATATCATTACAGAGAACTTCCCTTCTGATGAGGTGGCCTCCTGTATACAGGGATCTGTAGCTAGTCTTTCTGGTGAGGTGGCCTCCTGTATACAGGAATCTGTAGCTAGTCTTTCTGGTGAGGTGGCCTCCTGTATACAGGAATCTGTAGCTAGTCTTTCTGGTGAGGTGGCCTCCTGTATACAGGGATCTGTAGCTAGTCTTTCTGGTGAGGTGGCTTCCTGTATACAGGGATCTGTAGCTAGTCTTTCTGGTGAGGTGGCTTCCTGTATACAGGAATCTGTAGCTAGTCTTTCTGGTGAGGTGGCTTCCTGTATACAGGGATCTGTAGCTAGTCTTTCTGGTGAGGTGGCCTCCTGTATACAGGGATCTGTAGCTAGTCTTTCTGGTGAGGTGGCCTCCTGTATACAGGAGATGTGATGATATCATTACAGAGAACTTCCCTTCTGGTGAGGTGGCCTCCTGTATACAGGAATCAGTAGCTAGTCTTTCTGGTGAGGTGGCCTCCTGTATACAGGAGATGTGATGATATCATTACAGAGAACGTCCCTTCTGGTGAGGTGGCCTCCTGTATACAGGGATCTGTGGCTAGTCTTTCTGGTGAGGTGGCCTCCTGTATGCAGGGATCTGTAGCTAGTCTTTCTGGTGAGGTGGCCTCCTGTATGCAGGGATCTGTAGCTAGTCTTTCTGGTGAGGTGGCCTCCTGTATGCAGGGATCTGTAGCTAGTCTTTCTGGTGAGGTGGCCTCCTGTATGCAGGGATCTGTAGCTAGTCTTTCTGGTGAGGTGGCCTCCTGTATACAGGGATCTGTGGCTAGTCTTTCTGGTGAGGTGGCCTCCTGTATACAGGGATCTGTGGCTAGTCTTTCTGGTGAGGTGGCCTCCTGTATACAGGGATCTGTGGCTAGTCTTTCTGGTGAGGTGGCCTCCTGTATACAGGGATCTGTAGCTAGTCTTTCTGGTGAGGTGGCTTCCTGTATACAGGGATCTGTGGCAAGTCTTTCTGGTGAGGTGGCCTCCTGTATACAGGGATCTGTAGCTAGTCTTTCTGGTGAGGTGGCCTCCTGTATACAGGGATCTGTAGCTAGTCTTTCTGGTGAGGTGGCCTCCTGTATACAGGAATCTGTAGCTAGTCTTTCTGGTGAGGTGGGCTCCTGTATACAGGAGATGTGATGATATCATTACAGAGAACGTCCCTTCTGGTGAGGTGGCCTCCTGTATACAGGGATCTGTAGCTAGTCTTTCTGGTGAGGTGGCCTCCTGTATACAGGGATCTGTGGCTAGTCTTTCTGGTGAGGTGGCCTCCTGTATACAGGGATCTGTAGCTAGTCTTTCTGGTGAGGTGGCCTCCTGTATACAGGGATCTGTGGCTAGTCTTTCTGGTGAGGTGGCCTCCTGTATACATGGATCTGTAGCTAGTCTTTCTGGTGAGGTGGCCTCCTGTATACAGGGATCTGTAGCTAGTCTTTCTGGTGAGGTGGCCTCCTGTATACAGGGATCTGTAGCTAGGTTTTCTGGTGAGGTGGCCTCCTGTATACAGGGATCTCTAGCTAGTCTTTCTGGTGTTATACATTCTTCGACGAACCCCTCACTAAAAGTTGCCAATAGTGTCTGAAATGACAACACCATCTCTGCTACTCCCACCGTGATCTGGGTATGTGTGACGTTCATCTTGACTTCATCGTAGTCTCTATATTATGTACAGTAAGCCGTCCGTCCTTTCCCTACGAGCTATCCCCTGTATCACTATACACAGAGGAGTGGTGTCGTTCCCCAGAGACTCTTACCCACTTCCTTAATTTATTAGCCACACAAATCTCTCCCTCCGTCATATTCCGCTTCCGCTTCCGCTTTCCCAATTCCCTGTAGCGTTAACGCCTTGGTTTTTGGGACTCCGTAGAAAACCCTGATGTCGGGTCCTGCCAGACTCTGCAACTAACACCCTTATGCAAACATTCTGCCTCAAACGCAGGCCTCGTATGTACCTCGCCTCTGGCCACAAATACATTTTGCACATAAATCATTCCATCTAACCCATAACACGTTAGTCACTTCCTCTAGTCCACATGCTCAAATCGATTAGTCAGTTTCCAACACAGAACCCTCAAATGTACATGCTTCAGTCTTTATTAAACTTTTCTTTCTCTATCCCCCCTTTTTACATGTTATAATAATAATAATAATTATTGGGGTGGTAGGGTAGCCTAGTGGTTAGAGCGTTGGACTAGTAACCGAAAGGTTGCTAGATCTAAATCCCTGAGCTGACAAGGTAAAACTCTGTCGTTCTGCCCCTGAACAAAGCAGTTAACCCACTGTTCCTAGACCAGTTAACCCACTGTTCCTAGACCAGTTAACCCACTGTTCCTAGACCAGTTAACCCACTGTTCCTAGACCAGTTAACCCACTGTTCCTAGGCCAGTTAACCCTCTGTTCCTAGACCAGTTAACCCACTGTTCCTAGACCAGTTAACCCACTGTTCCTAGACCAGTTAACCCACTGTTCCTAGACCAGTTAACCCACTGTTCCTAGACCAGTTAACCCACTGTTCCTAGACCAGTTAACCCACTGTTCCTAGACCAGTTAACCCACTGTTCCTAGACCAGTTAACCCACTAGACCAGTTAACCCACTAGACCAGTTAACCCACTGTTCCTAGACCAGTTAACCCACTAGACCAGTTAACCCACTGTTCCTAGACCAGTTAACCCACTGTTCCTAGACCGTCATTGTAAATAATAATTTGTTCTTAATTTAATTAGTTCTTTTTTTGTTTGTTAGTTATACCCACTTCCCGGAGAGTAGTGATGTTATTTATAAGCACTTAATAATTTGGTCACAAGACCTGATGCCTTGTATTAGAACCAATAACGAAGCGTCTGCCAATTTAGTACTGGAGAATACGGTAGGCCTAATATCTTATACCAGTGTGTCACGCTTCAAATATCATTGTTGTTGACGACACACATTACCAAAATGATTCACAGTTGTCTTCCTATTTCCACATAATCGGACACGGTTCCCTGCCCCAATAGGGCATAAACCAACCTCTCTTTATTAAAACTGCTAACATACTCAAATCGTGTTCAAACCACTTGAATATCTTCTTGCTTTTCTAACCGTGGATGAGGCTCTCCTCCAGAACTTATGATCCTCCACATTCCCTCCTTTGGACCTTCTCCATGGACTACTTCTCTACAACCTACCGTGCCTGCTCAGGCTTGTCTTCCGGGAGTTACCCTATGCTTACATGAAGCTAGCAGGAACCAACACACTCGGGATTTACCACCCTAGGAATTACCCTCTGCAGGGACTTCCCTACTCGGGCTTATCGTCCGGGAGTTACCCTATGCTTACATGAAGCTAGCAGCAACCAACACACTCGGGATTTACCACCCTAGGAATTACCCTCTGCAGGGACTTCCCTACTCGGGCTTATCTTCCGGGACTTACCATATACCATAAATCTACGAATCGGTCGTAATACAATGGGACTACTGAATAAGCTCAGGCTTTCTAGGTCTGTACCCTATAATTGTTCAGCCTAAGATTCTCATCTCCCCCAATATGTCAGAATGAGTGGTAACAGGTGTAGGAACTGTGCCTACCTTGTTTTTTGTGCCAGCTCCTGCTTCACTGGTTTGTAGTCGGACTCTCCAGTACGACTACAAATCGTGGTGAATCCTGTCGACAACTCCAACTGTTCGTTTTTCACTCGGTTTGTCAGAACCTAACGTACAACTAGTCAAAACTCAAACCAAGTTTATTCACCCACTGGGTCAAACAGCTGAAAAAGACAAAGACATGGTTCCACCAGTACCAGAATTTATTTCTCCTATTAGGCGGAGTCTCCTCCTTGAACATTTAGACAGCCAATACATCTCTGTTGCTAGGCAGAAAGTTAAGTGATGTGTGTAATAAGACTCTTCCTCCTCACTTCTTCTGACCTGACCTCGGTCCACATTCCTCACTAATCCACAGCTATCCAACTTTATCAGTGATCGAAACCAAGTGATTGCCTTTTCTCTCAGTAACTTTTCCAGACCTCTACTTCTTATCCGACCCCCATTGACCTCACCGTATACATTCATCATACATGTAATCATTAACTTCTAGTATAGAAGCAAGAGCTGCATGTAGCCAAGTGTGAACATTTGTTCATATTCTTTGCTAGTTAGTGAGTTATTATCCCAGTTATAGATCATCTGTAGTCAACAATGGGGGAGTGATTGCTTCCTACAAGAGCACAAAACTTTGAAAAGTGAGTCAGGTAAAGAGTTTTTTTTTTGTCTTAAGCCCTGTGTGTTCATTTCTCATGGAATGTAGGCTTACATTGAACACCACATTTTGGCTGCTATTGTAGGCTGAATGATAGAACAGCTATTTACATGTTAAAATGTTATGGGATGCATTTTCTCCATTGTTTTTGATGGTAGGCCAATCTGGTCGGCCACTCTGATAGGCCTACATTATGATCAAATAACCAGAGTATCCTACTTGGCCACTGTTAAACTGTAACTTAATGTGGGTACAGCCTCATTGCTCACAGTGAATATCAAAATATTTAAAACAGAAATGGCAACCTGAACTCTCTACCACATAAACTTAGCAAAAAAGAAACGAGACAACGGGCCCGAGTTACACCAGGAACGCACAATCCCTCCATCAGTGCTCAGACTGTCCCTTATAGGCTGAGAGAGGCTGGACTGAGGGCTTGTAGGCCTGTTGTAAGGCAGGTCCTCACCAGACATCACCGGCAACAACGTCGCCTATGGACACAAATCCACCGTCGCTGGACCAGACGACTGGCAAAAAGTGCTCTTCCCTGACGAGTCGCGGTTTTGTCTCACCAGGCGTGATGGTCGGATTCGCGTTTATCGTTGAAGGAATGAGCGTTACACCGAGGCCTGTACTCTGGAGCAGGATCGATTTGGAGGTGGAGGGTCCGTCATGGTCTGGGGCGTTGTGTCACAGCATCATCGGACTGAGCTTGTTGTCATTGCAGGCAATCTCAACGCTGTGCGTTACAGGGAAGACATCCTCCTCCCTCATGTGGTACCCTTCTTGCAGGCTCATCCTGACATGACCCTCCAGCATGACAATGCCACCAGCCATACTGCTCGTTCTGTGCGTGATTTCCTGCAAGACAGGAATGTCAGTGTTCTGCCATGGCCAGTGAAGAGCCCGGATCTCAACCTATTGAGCACGTCTGGGACCTGTTGGATCAGAGGGTGAGGGCTTGGGCCATTCCCCCCCAGAAATGTCCGGGAACTTGCAGGTGCCTTGGTGGAAGAGTGAGGTAACATCTCACAGCAAGAACTGACAAATCTGGTGCAGTCCATGAGGAGGAGATGCACTGCAGTACTTAATGCAGCTGGTGGCCACACCAGATACTGACTGTTACTTTTGAATTTGACCCCACCTTTGTTCAGGGACACATTATTCCATTTCTGTTATGTTCATACAAATATTTACACATGTTAAGTTTTTGCTGAAAATAAACGCAGTTGACAGTAAGAGGACGTTACATTTTTTTTTAGCTGAGTTTTTATAATAGACTACATTCACATTCCTGATACAACTTCCCTTATGTCCTCTCCAGGGAGTGTTTTGGTAAGAAGTTGGAGGTTTTGCGTCAGCTGTCAGAGTCCAGTGAAGACAAGGTTCCTCTGTTTGACCTGTTGGCGATGCTGTTTTACTCTCCTATACAACACATCCACGAGTACGCCCGGCTGCTGCTCAAACTGGCCACCTGTTTCGATGTGGTACGTACATTCCATCTATCAATACTTCTAACGGGTTCTAAAGTCTTTGTGGGAATTTTGTCACTATATCTTTCTCTTCGCTTCACTTCTCTTTTCTTCTCAATCAATCTATCACTTACATTTTAAAGCCTTTCTCCTGGTAATCTCAGAGTACAGTGGAATACCAGAGGCTGCAGGAGGGCTGCTCCAGGTATGAGGAACTGTCTCTCAGCCTGAGGAGGAAGAGGAAGGAGGCAGAGACAACGAACCAGTTCTGGAGGACATATTCTGGGAAAACTACTGTGAGTAGAGTGGTCCTGTCACAGATGAGACACAACCATAGACACATTTTGTTGTGGGTCCATTAACTATCAATACATTATTGAGCCATCTCTAGTACTGTAATGGAAGAGCACTAGCCGTGTTACTGAACGTTGATTTCCGGGGTTCCCGATGAGACTTGGGTGTATGATAATGCAAGACTATAGAACCGTAGACATGTTATTGGTGAACTATCACAAAATATTGAACGATTAAATAAATAAATTATTTAACCTTTTATTTAACTAGGCAAGTCGGTTAAGAACAAATTCTTATTTACAATGACGGCCTACCGGGGAACAGTGGGTTAACTGCCTTGTTCAGGGGCAGAACGACAGATTTTTGACCTTGTCAGCTCGGGATTCGATCCAGCAACCTTTCGGTTACTGGCCCTGTCTACTATAGATCTCACTAGGCTACCTGCCGCCCCAACGATCTCTAGCACTAGTTATCCTGTCTGTAGATATCACTAGTTATCCTGTCTGTAGATATCACTAGTTATCCTGTCTGTAGATATCACTAGTTATCCTGTCTGTAGATCCCACTAGTTATCCTGTCTATAGATCTCACTAGTTATCCTGTCTGTAGATCCCACTAGTTATCCTGTCTGTAGATCTCACTAGTTATCCTGTCTGTAGATCTCACTAGTTATCCTGTCTGTAGATATCACTAGTTATCCTGTCTGTAGATCTCACTAGTTATCCTGTCTATAGATCTCACTAGTTATCCTGTCTGTAGATCCCACTAGTTATCCTGTCTGTAGATCTCACTAGTTATCCTGTCTGTAGATCTCACTAGTTATCCTGTCTGTAGATCTCACTAGTTATCCTGTCTGTAGATCCCACTAGTTATCCTCTTTATAGATCTCACTAGTTATCCTGTCTGTAGATCTCACTAGTTATCCTCTTTATAGATCTCACTAGTTATCCTGTCTATAGATCTCACTAGTTATCCTGTCTGTAGATCTCACTAGTTATCCTGTCTGTAGATCTCACTAGTTATCCTGTCTGTAGATCCCACTAGTTATCCTGTCTATAGATCTCACTAGTTATCCTGTCTGTAGATCCCACTAGTTATCCTCTTTATAGATCTCACTAGTTATCCTGTCTGTAGATATCACTAGTTATCCTGTCTGTAGATATCACTAGTTATCCTGTCTGTAGATCTCACTAGTTATCCTGTCTGTAGATATCACTAGTTATCCTGTCTGTAGATATCACTAGTTATCCTGTCTACTATAGATCTCACTAGTTATCCTGTCTACTATAGATCTCACTAGTTATCCTGTCTGTAGATCTCACTAGTTATCCTGTCTGTAGATCTCACTAGTTATCCTGTCTGTAGATCTCACTAGTTATCCTGTCTGTAGATCTCACTAGTTATCCTGTCTGTAGATCCCACTAGTTATCCTGTCTGTAGATCTCACTAGTTATCCTGTCTGTAGATCCCACTAGTTATCCTGTCTGTAGATCTCACTAGTTATCCTGTCTGTAGATATCACTAGTTATCCTGTCTGTAGATCTCACTAGTTATCCTGTCTGTAGATCTCACTAGTTATCCTGTCTGTAGATCTCACTAGTTATCCTGTCTGTAGATCTCACTAGTTATCCTGTCTGTAGATCTCACTAGTTATCCTGTCTGTAGATCTCACTAGTTATCCTGTCTGTAGATCTCACTAGTTATCCTGTCTGTAGATCTCACTAGTTATCCTGTCTGTAGATCCCACTAGTTATCCTGTCTATAGATCTCACTAGTTATCCTGTCTACTATAGATCTCACTAGTTATCCTGTCTACTATAGATCTCACTAGTTATCCTGTCTACTATAGATCTCACTAGTTATCCTGTCTGTAGATCTCACTAGTTATCCTGTCTGTAGATCTCACTAGTTATCCTGTCTGTAGATCTCACTAGTTATCCTGTCTGTAGATATCACTAGTTATCCTGTCTGTAGATCCCACTAGTTATCCTGTCTATAGATCTCACTAGTTATCCTGTCTACTATAGATCTCACTAGTTATCCTGTCTACTATAGATCTCACTAGTTATCCTGTCTGTAGATCTCACTAGTTATCCTGTCTGTAGATCTCACTAGTTATCCTGTCTGTAGATCTCACTAGTTATCCTGTCTGTAGATATCACTAGTTATCCTGTCTGTAGATCCCACTAGTTATCCTGTCTATAGATCTCACTAGTTATCCTGTCTACTATAGATCTCACTAGTTATCCTGTCTACTATAGATCTCACTAGTTATCCTGTCTGTAGATCTCACTAGTTATCCTGTCTGTAGATCTCACTAGTTATCCTGTCTATAGATCTCACTAGTTATCCTGTCTATAGATCTCACTAGTTATCCTGTCTATAGATCTCACTAGTTATCCTGTCTATAGATCTCACTAGTTATCCTGTCTCTAGATATCACTAGTTATCCTGTCTACTATAGATCTCACTAGTTATCCTGTCTGTAGATCTCACTAGTTATCCTGTCTATAGATCTCACTAGTTATCCTGTCTATAGATCTCACTAGTTATCCTGTCTATAGATCCCACTAGTTATCCTGTCTATAGATATCACTAGTTATCCTGTCTCTAGATATCACTAGTTATCCTGTCTGTAGATCTCACTAGTTATCCTGTCTGTAGATCTCACTAGTTATCCTGTCTGTAGATCTCACTAGTTATCCTGTCTGTAGATCTCACTAGTTATCCTGTCTATAGATCCCACTAGTTATCCTGTCTATAGATATCACTAGTTATCCTGTCTCTAGATATCACTAGTTATCCTGTCTGTAGATCTCACTAGTTATCCTGTCTGTAGATCTCACTAGTTATCCTGTCTATAGATCTCACTAGTTATCCTGTCTGTAGATCTCACTAGTTATCCTGTCTGTAGATCTCACTAGTTATCCTGTCTGTAGATCCCACTAGTTATCCTGTCTGTAGATCTCACTAGTTATCCTGTCTGTAGATCTCACTAGTTATCCTGTCTGTAGATCTCACTAGTTATCCTGTCTGTAGATATCACTAGTTATCCTGTCTGTAGATCCCACTAGTTATCCTGTCTATAGATATCACTAGTTATCCTGTCTCTAGATATCACTAGTTATCCTGTCTACTATAGATCTCACTAGTTATCCTGTCTGTAGATCCCACTAGTTATCCTGTCTGTAGATCCCACTAGTTATCCTGTCTGTAGATCTCACTAGTTATCCTGTCTATAGATCTCACTAGTTATCCTGTCTGTAGATCCCACTAGTTATCCTGTCTGTAGATCCCACTAGTTATCCTGTCTATAGATCTAATACTGTTAGCCTGGTCTCAGATGTGTTTCTACTGTGTTTGGTCAACTCTGCTAGTCTGCAGGATGTCCTTCAGAAGCCCCAGGCTGGTGTGTAGAGAATAAGTTACTCTGTAAATACAGTACTACTGTGTTCTCTGCTCCCAGGATGTCCTCCGTAAGCCCCAGCGCAGGCTGGTGTATGACAGCAGCAACAAGAGCCTGACCCTCCAGAACGCCGGGAGGTTCTCTGTTAACTGGTTCATCCTGTTTAACGACGCTCTGATTCATGCTCAGGTAAGTGTCTACGGGAACCATAATCTCTAAACAGTAGTCACACATCAACATCAATAAGACAAGTGAAGGGCTGGGTAGCACACATTTATCTCACCTCTGAATCAGGCATTTAAGGCCTTAGCAGACTAATCTGTTACGATTATCACGTCACACACTGTGCCATGTTACCGGATTAAAATATTGATATCAACCTGGCCAGATTGTACGATTTGCTTCAGTTTCGTCGTCACATTCTACGATTGGCTTGCGAGGCTACGTCAGTTGACGTAGGCCACATCGACCGCAGCGGTTTGATCTGAGTCGACGTAGGCAGGAGGGAAGTGAGTTCGGAAAAAACTTCTTCGAAATAGTTTTCACATGGAAAATGTTTATGTCCGAACTCCCCAAAGATAAATGGGTCGCTATGGTAGAGCGTTTATTTTTGATTGACGATTTTGTGCATTTATCAAAGTCCAATCATTTTACCAAGATTTCAAATGTGTCATGTAATCAAGATTATAAAGGAAATCTTTATTTTTTTTAAACGTTTAAATCAAACTATTAATATTAATTTGACTATTCACAATAGTCGTATTATTGTGTGCATACTCAGGGACGGCCGTGTTCCTATTGGTTAGTCACTGGGATCGGCTCATAACACCAGCCACACTACACGATAAAGGCTAAAACATTCTGACACTGCCAGTACTTTGTTGGAGCCTACAACCGCATTTAGTGGTACTGAACCAGCAGACCTAGACCCTGTCTCACTGAACCAGCCAAGACGTAGTGGTACTGAACCAGCAGACCTAGACCCTGTCTCACTGAACGAGCCAAGACGTAGTGGTACTGAATCATCAGACCTAGACCCTGTCACACTGAACCAGCCAAGACGTAGTGGTACTGAATCATCAGACCTAGACCCTGTCACACTGAACCAGCCAAGACGTAGTGGTACTGAACCAGCAGACCTAGACCCTGTCACACTGAACCAGCCAAGACGTAGTGGTACTGAGTCAGCAGACCTAGACCCTGTCACACTGAACCAGCCAAGACGTAGTGGTACTGAACCAGCAGACCTAGACCCTGTCACACTGAACCAGCCAAGACGTAGTGGTACTGAATCATCAGACCTAGACCCTGTCACACTGAACCAGCCAAGACGTAGTGGTACTGAACCAGCAGACCTAGACCCTGTCACACTGAACCAGCCAAGACGTAGTGGTACTGAACCAGCAGACCTAGACCCTGTCACACTGAACCAGCCAAGACGTAGTGGTACTGAATCATCAGACCTAGACCCTGTCACACTGAACCAGCCAAGACGTAGTGGTACTGAACCAGCAGACCTAGACCCTGTCTCACTGAACGAGCCAAGACGTAGTGGTACTGAATCAGCAGACCTAGACCCTGTCACACTGAACCAGCCAAGACGTAGTGGTACTGAATCAGCAGACCTAGACCCTGTCACACTGAACCAGCCAAGACGTAGTGGTACTGAACCAGCAGACCTAGACCCTGTCACACTGAACCAGCCAAGACGTAGTGGTACTGAACCAGCAGACCTAGACCGTGTCACACTGAACCAGCCAAGACGTAGTGGTACTGAACCAGCAGACCTAGACCCTGTCACACTGAACCAGCCAAGACGTAGTGGTACTGAACCAGCAGACCTAGACCCTGTCACACTGAACCAGCCAAGACGTAGTGGTACTGAATCAGCAGACCTAGACCCTGTCTCACTGAACCAGCCAAGACGTAGTGGTACTGACTCAGCAGACCTAGACCCTGTCACACTGAACCAGCCAAGACGTAGTGGTACTGAATCAGCAGACCTAGACCCTGTCTCACTGAACCAGCCAAGACGTAGTGGTACTGAATCAGCAGACCTAGACCCTGTCACACTGAACCAGCCAAGACGTAGTGGTACTGAATCATCAGACCTAGACCCTGTCTAACTGAACCAGCCAAGACGTAGTGGTACTGAACCAGCAGACCTAGACCCTGTCACACTGAACCAGCCAAGACGTAGTGGTACTGAACCAGCAGACCTAGACCCTGTCACACTGAACCAGCCAAGACGTAGTGGTACTGAACCAGCAGACCTAGACCCTGTCACACTGAACCAGCCAAGACGTAGTGGTACTGAACCAGCAGACCTAGACCCTGTCACACTGAACCAGCCAAGACGTAGTGGTACTGAATCATCAGACCTAGACCCTGTCACACTGAACCAGCCAAGACGTAGTGGTACTGAATCAGCAGACCTAGACCCTGTCACACTGAACCAGCCAAGACGTAGTGGTACTGAACCAGCAGACCTAGACCCTGTCACACTGAACCAGCCAAGACGTAGTGGTACTGAACCAGCAGACCTAGACCCTGTCACACTGAACCAGCCAAGACGTAGTGGTACTGAATCAGCAGACCTAGACCCTGTCACACTGAACCAGCCAAGACGTAGTGGTACTGAATCATCAGACCTAGACCCTGTTACACTGAACCAGCCAAGACGTAGTGGTACTGAACCAGCAGACCTAGACCCTGTCACACTGAACCAGCCAAGACGTAGTGGTACTGAATCAGCAGACCTAGACCCTGTCACACTGAACCAGCCAAGACGTAGTGGTACTGAATCCAGCAGACCTAGACCCTGTTACACTGAACCAGCCAAGACGTAGTGGTACTGAATCAGCAGACCTAGACCCTGTCACACTGAACCAGCCAAGACGTAGTGGTACTGAACCAGCAGACCTAGACCCTGTCACACTGAACGAGGAGCCAAGACGTAGTGGTACTGACTCAGCAGACCTAAACCCTGTCACACTGAACCAGCCAAGACGTAGTGGTACTGAACCAGCAGACCTAGACCCTGTCACACTGAACCAGCCAAGACGTAGTGGTACTGACTCAGCAGACCTAGACCCTGTTACACTGAACCAGCCAAGACGTAGTGGTACTGAATCATCAGACCTAGACCCTGTCACACTGAACCAGCCAAGACGTAGTGGTACTGAACCAGCAGACCTAGACCCTGTCACACTGAACCAGCCAAGACGTAGTGGTACTGAATCAGCAGACCTAGACCCTGTCACACTGAACCAGCCAAGACGTAGTGGTACTGAATCATCAGACCTAGACCCTGTTACACTGAACCAGCCAAGACGTAGTGGTACTGAACCAGCAGACCTAGACCCTGTCACACTGAACCAGCCAAGACGTAGTGGTACTGAATCATCAGACCTAGACCCTGTCACACTGAACCAGCCAAGACGTAGTGGTACTGAATCATCAGACCTAGACCCTGTTACACTGAACCAGCCAAGACGTAGTGGTACTGAACCAGCAGACCTAGACCCTGTCACACTGAACCAGCCAAGACGTAGTGGTACTGAACCAGCAGACCTAGACCCTGTCACACTGAACGAGGAGCCAAGACGTAGTGGTACTGAATCAGCAGACCTAGACCCTGTCACACTGAACCAGCCAAGACGTAGTGGTACTGAACCAGCAGACCTAGACCCTGTCACACTGAACCAGCCAAGACGTAGTGGTACTGACTCAGCAGACCTAGACCCTGTTACACTGAACCAGCCAAGACGTAGTGGTACTGAATCAGCAGACCTAGACCCTGTCTCACTGAACGAGGAGCCAAGACGTAGTGGTACTGAATCATCAGACCTAGACCCTGTTACACTGAACCAGCCAAGACGTAGTGGTACTGAATCAGCAGACCTAGACCCTGTCTCACTGAACGAGGAGCCAAGACGTAGTGGTACTGAATCATCAGACCTAAACCCTGTCTCACTGAACCAGCCAAGACGTAGTGGTACTGAATCAGCAGACCTAGACCCTGTCTCACTGAACGAGGAGCCAAGACGTAGTGGTACTGAATCATCAGACCTAGACCCTGTCTCACTGAACGAGGAGCCAAGACGTAGTGGTACTGAATCATCAGACCTAGACCCTGTCACACTGAACCAGCCAAGACGTAGTGGTACTGACTCAGCAGACCTAGACCCTGTCACACTGAACCAGCCAAGACGTAGTGGTACTGAATCATCAGACCTAGACCCTGTCACACTGAACCAGCCAAGACGTAGTGGTACTGAATCATCAGACCTAGACCCTGTTACACTGAACCAGCCAAGACGTAGTGGTACTGAATCATCAGACCTAGACCCTGTCACACTGAACCAGCCAAGACGTAGTGGTACTGAATCATCAGACCTAGACCCTGTCACACTGAACCAGCCAAGACGTAGTGGTACTGAATCATCAGACCTAGACCCTGTCACACTGAACCAGCCAAGACGTAGTGGTACTGAATCAGCAGACCTAGACCCTGTTACACTGAACCAGCCAAGACGTAGTGGTACTGAATCAGCAGACCTAAACCCTGTCACACTGAACCAGCCAAGACGTAGTGGTACTGAGTCAGCAGACCTAGACCCTGTTACACTGAACCAGCCAAGACGTAGTGGTACTGAGTCAGCAGACCTAGACCCTGTTACACTGAACCAGCCAAGACGTAGTGGTACTGAGTCAGCAGACCTAGACCCTGTCACACTGAACCAGCCAAGACGTAGTGGTACTGAATCAGCAGACCTAGACCCTGTCTCACTGAACGAGGAGCCAAGACGTAGTGGTACTGAATCAGCAGACCTAGACCCTGTTACACTGAACCAGCCAAGACGTAGTGGTACTGAACCAGCAGACCTAGACCCTGTTACACTGAACCAGCCAAGACGTAGTGGTACTGAATCATCAGACCTAGACCCTGTTACACTGAACCAGCCAAGACGTAGTGGTACTGAATCAGCAGACCTAGACCCTGTCTCACTGAACGAGGAGCCAAGACGTAGTGGTACTGAATCATCAGACCTAGACCCTGTTACACTGAACCAGCCAAGACGTAGTGGTACTGAACCAGCAGACCTAGACCCTGTCTCACTGAACGAGGAGCCAAGACGTAGTGGTACTGAATCATCAGACCTAAACCCTGTCTCACTGAACCAGCCAAGACGTAGTGGTACTGAATCAGCAGACCTAGACCCTGTCTCACTGAACCAGCCAAGACGTAGTGGTACTGAATCAGCAGACCTAGACCCTGTCACACTGAACCAGCCAAGACGTAGTGGTACTGAATCAGCAGACCTAGACCCTGTTACACTGAACCAGCCAAGACGTAGTGGTACTGAATCAGCAGACCTAGACCCTGTCTCACTGAACGAGGAGCCAAGACGTAGTGGTACTGAATCATCAGACCTAAACCCTGTTACACTGAACCAGCCAAGACGTAGTGGTACTGAACCAGCAGACCTAGACCCTGTCTCACTGAACGAGGAGCCAAGACGTAGTGGTACTGAACCAGCAGACCTAGACCCTGTCACACTGAACCAGCCAAGACGTAGTGGTACTGAACCAGCAGACCAAGACGTAGTGGTACTGAACCAGCAGACCTAGACCCTGTCTCACTGAACCAGCCAAGACGTAGTGGTACTGAACCAGCAGACCTAGACCCTGTCACACTGAACCAGCCAAGACGTAGTGGTACTGAACCAGCAGACCTAGACCCTGTCTCACTGAACCAGCCAAGACGTAGTGGTACTGAACCAGCAGACCTAGACCCTGTCTCACTGAACCAGCCTAGACGTAGTGGTACTGAATCAGCCGACCTAGACCCTGTCACACTGAACCAGCCAAGACGTAGTGGTACTGAACCAGCAGACCTAGACCCTGTCACACTGAACCAGCCAAGACGTAGTGGTACTGAATCAGCAGACCTAGACCCTGTCACACTGAACCAGCCAAGACGTAGTGGTACTGAACCAGCAGACCTAGACCCTGTCTCACTGAACGAGGAGCCAAGACGTAGTGGTACTGAATCATCAGACCTAAACCCTGTTACACTGAACCAGCCAAGACGTAGTGGTACTGAACCAGCAGACCTAGACCCTGTCTCACTGAACCAGCCAAGACGTAGTGGTACTGAATCAGCAGACCTAGACCCTGTTACACTGAACCAGCCAAGACGTAGTGGTACTGAATCAGCAGACCTAGACCCTGTCACACTGAACCAGCCAAGACGTAGTGGTACTGAATCAGCAGACCTAGACCCTGTTACACTGAACCAGCCAAGACGTAGTGGTACTGAATCAGCAGACCTAGACCCTGTTACACTGAACCAGCCAAGACGTAGTGGTACTGAACCAGCAGACCTAGACCCTGTTACACTGAACTAGCCAAGACGTAGTGGTACTGAACCAGCAGACCTAGACCCTGTTACACTGAACCAGCCAAGACGTAGTGGTACTGAATCAGCAGACCTAGACCCTGTTACACTGAACCAGCCAAGACGTAGTGGTACTGAATCAGCAGACCTAGACCCTGTCTCACTGAACCAGCCAAGACGTAGTGGTACTGAATCAGCAGACCTAGACCCTGTTACACTGAACCAGCCAAGACATAGTGGTACTGAATCAGCAGACCTAGACCCTGTCTCACTGAACCAGCCAAGACGTAGTGGTACTGAATCAGCAGACCTAGACCCTGTCTCACTTAACTGGGGATTATTGTCTGGGACGGTAAAATCGTGGCATAAGATGGCTAAAATCATACAGTCCGCAAAGGCCTTTACTAAACAGCCATTGAAACCAATGAAATAGCTGGTAAGGAAATATTGAAACCAATGAAAGAGTTGGTAAGGGACTATTGAAACCAATGAAAGAGTTGGTAAGATTTGATTCTATAAGGCTGATATTGTGTCTTTATTCCGTCAGGGTACCATCCCCTCTAAGAGCTTTGTAAGTATACACTGTCTGCTGTTGTCTTGGGATTTAACCTGTCCAGGTACTGTATTTCCTGGGTCCTTATGGCTTGGCTTTAGAAAGCTTGTCATACATTTCCCAAGCTACTGAACTGAGACTCCCAGGCCAGGGGCTGTCCTTGGCTGCCTGTATGTCTGTTTTGGGTGTGATTGTGGAACAATGGCCTTAGTTAGGAGCTTTGCACCAGCTCAGGCTTTGTCCTCCTGTTGTATTTACACAGCACAGATCCTTATCGGTAGTGACTTACAGTGTTAATGTGACCCTGCTGTAACCTGGCTGTCACATTGCACCACTCTCCTTTGAGAAGGTCCTTTTCAATGAACACTGTTGTCCTTTATTCTGGTTTATTGTTTTGATAGTTGATGAATTGCCTCTGTTGGAGCTGTGGTGACTGCTATAGGCTACCGCTCTCTCTGTTGGACCTGTGGTGACTGCTATAGGCTACCGCTCTCTCTGTTGGACCTGTGGTGACTGCTATAGGCTACTGCTCTCTCTGTTGGAGCTGTGGTGACCGCTATAGGCTACTGCTCTCTCTGTTGGAGCTGTGGTGACTGCTATAGGCTACCGCTCTCTCTGTTGGACCTGTGGTGACTGCTATAGGCTACTGCTCTCTCTGTTGGACCTGTGGTGACTGCTATAGGCTACCGCTCTCTCTGTTGGACCTGTGGTGACTGCTATAGGCTACCGCTCTCTCTGTTGGACCTGTGGTGACTGCTATAGGCTACCGCTCTCTCTGTTGGACCTGTGGTGACTGCTATAGGCTACCGCTCTCTCTGTTGGACCTGTGGTGACTGCTATAGGCTACCGCTCTCTCTGTTGGACCTGTGGTGACTGCTATAGGCTACCGCTCTCTCTGTTGGACCTGTGGTGACTGCTATAGGCTACTGGTCTCTCTGTTGGAGCTGTGGTGACTGCTATAGGCTACCGCTCTCTCTGTTGGACCTGTGGTGACTGCTATAGGCTACCGCTCTCTCTGTTGGACCTGTGGTGACTGCTATAGGCTACTGCTCTCTCTGTTGGAGCTGTGGTGACTGCTATAGGCTACCGCTCTCTCTGTTGGACCTGTGGTGACTGCTATAGGCTACTGCTCTCTCTGTTGGACCTGTGGTGACTGCTATAGGCTACCGCTCTCTCTGTTGGACCTGTGGTGACTGCTATAGGCTACCGCTCTCTCTGTTGGACCTGTGGTGACTGCTATAGGCTACCGCTCTCTCTGTTGGACCTGTGGTGACTGCTATAGGCTACTGCTCTCTCTGTTGGAGCTGTGGTGACTGCTATAGGCTACTGCTCTCTCTGTTGGAGCTGTGGTGACTGCTATAGGCTACTGCTCTCTCTGTTGGAGCTGTGGTGACCGCTATAGGCTACTGCTCTCTCTGTTGGAGCTGTGGTGACTGCTATAGGCTACCGCTCTCTCTGTTGGACCTGTGGTGACTGCTATAGGCTACTGCTCTCTCTGTTGGAGCTGTGGTGACTGCTATAGGCTACCGCTCTCTCTGTTGGAGCTGTGGTGACTGCTATAGGCTACCGCTCTCTCTGTTGGACCTGTGGTGACTGCTATAGGCTACCGCTCTCTCTGTTGGACCTGTGGTGACTGCTATAGGCTACCGCTCTCTCTGTTGGACCTGTGGTGACTGCTATAGGCTACCGCTCTCTCTGTTGGACCTGTGGTGACTGCTATAGGCTACCGCTCTCTCTGTTGGACCTGTGGTGACTGCTATAGGCTACTGGTCTCTCTGTTGGAGCTGTGGTGACTGCTATAGGCTACCGCTCTCTCTGTTGGACCTGTGGTGACTGCTATAGGCTACCGCTCTCTCTGTTGGACCTGTGGTGACTGCTATAGGCTACTGCTCTCTCTGTTGGAGCTGTGGTGACTGCTATAGGCTACCGCTCTCTCTGTTGGACCTGTGGTGACTGCTATAGGCTACTGCTCTCTCTGTTGGACCTGTGGTGACTGCTATAGGCTACCGCTCTCTCTGTTGGACCTGTGGTGACTGCTATAGGCTACCGCTCTCTCTGTTGGACCTGTGGTGACTGCTATAGGCTACCGCTCTCTCTGTTGGACCTGTGGTGACTGCTATAGGCTACCGCTCTCTCTGTTGGACCTGTGGTGACTGCTATAGGCTACTGCTCTCTCTGTTGGAGCTGTGGTGACTGCTATAGGCTACTGGTCTCTCTGTTGGAGCTGTGGTGACTGCTATAGGCTACCGCTCTCTCTGTTGGACCTGTGGTGACTGCTATAGGCTACCGCTCTCTCTGTTGGACCTGTGGTGACTGCTATAGGCTACTGCTCTCTCTGTTGGAGCTGTGGTGACTGCTATAGGCTACCGCTCTCTCTGTTGGACCTGTGGTGACTGCTATAGGCTACTGCTCTCTCTGTTGGACCTGTGGTGACTGCTATAGGCTACCGCTCTCTCTGTTGGACCTGTGGTGACTGCTATAGGCTACCGCTCTCTCTGTTGGACCTGTGGTGACTGCTATAGGCTACCGCTCTCTCTGTTGGACCTGTGGTGACTGCTATAGGCTACTGCTCTCTCTGTTGGAGCTGTGGTGACTGCTATAGGCTACTGGTCTCTCTGTTGGAGCTGTGGTGACTGCTATAGGCTACTGCTCTCTCTGTTGGAGCTGTGGTGACCGCTATAGGCTACTGCTCTCTCTGTTGGAGCTGTGGTGACTGCTATAGGCTACCGCTCTCTCTGTTGGACCTGTGGTGACTGCTATAGGCTACTGCTCTCTCTGTTGGAGCTGTGGTGACTGCTATAGGCTACCGCTCTCTCTGTTGGAGCTGTGGTGACTGCTATAGGCTACCGCTCTCTCTGTTGGAGCTGTGGTGACTGCTATAGGCTACTGCTCTCTCTGTTGGAGCTGTGGTGACTGCTATAGGCTACTGCTCTCTCTGTTGGAGCTGTGGTGACTGCTATAGGCTACCGCTCTCTCTGTTGGAGCTGTGGTGACTGCTATAGGCTACCGCTCTCTCTGTTGGAGCTGTGGTGACTGCTATAGGCTACTGCTCTCTCTGTTGGAGCTGTGGTGACTGCTATAGGCTACTGCTCTCTCTGTTGGAGCTGTGGTGACTGCTATAGGCTACCGCTCTCTCTGTTGGAGCTGTGGTGACTGCTATAGGCTACTGCTCTCTCTGTTGGACCTGTGGTGACTGCTATAGGCTACTGCTCTCTCTGTTGGACCTGTGGTGACTGCTATAGGCTACCGCTCTCTCTGTTGGACCTGTGGTGACTGCTATAGGCTACCGCTCTCTCTGTTGGAGCTGTGGTGACTGCTATAGGCTACCGCTCTCTCTGTTGGAGCTGTGGTGACTGCTATAGGCTACCTCTCTCTCTGTTGGAGCTGTGGTGACTGCTATAGGTTACCGCTCTCTCTGTTGGAGCTGTGGTGACTGCTATAGGCTACCGCTCTCTCTGTTGGAGCTGTGGTGACTGCTATAGGCTACCGCTCTCTCTGTTGGAGCTGTGGTGACTGCTATAGGCTACTGCTCTCTCTGTTGGAGCTGTGGTGACTGCTATAGGCTACCGCTCTCTCTGTTGGAGCTGTGGTGACTGCTATAGGCTACCTCTCTCTCTGTTGGAGCTGTGGTGACTGCTATAGGTTACCGCTCTCTCTGTTGGAGCTGTGGTGACTGCTATAGGCTACCGCTCTCTCTGTTGGAGCTGTGGTGACTGCTATAGGCTACCGCTCTCTCTGTTGGAGCTGTGGTGACTGCTATAGGCTACCGCTCTCTCTGTTGGAGCTGTGGTGACTGCTATAGGCTACCGCTCTCTCTGTTGGAGCTGTGGTGACTGCTATAGGCTACCGCTCTCTCTGTTGGAGCTGTGGTGACTGCTATAGGCTACCGCTCTCTCTGTTGGAGCTGTGGTAACTGCTATAGGCTGCCGCTCTCTCTGTTGGAGCTGTGGTGACTGCTATAGGCTACCGCTCTCTCTGTTGGAGCTGTGGTGACTGCTATAGGCTACCGCTCTCTCTGTTGGACCTGTGGTGACTGCTATAGGCTACCGCTCTCTCTGTTGGACCTGTGGTGACTGCTATAGGCTACCGCTCTCTCTGTTGGACCTGTGGTGACTGCTATAGGCTACCGCTCTCTCTGTTGGACCTGTGGTGACTGCTATAGGCTACCGCTCTCTCTGTTGGACCTGTGGTGACTGCTATATGCTACTGCTCTCTCTGTTGGAGCTGTGGTGACTGCTATAGGCTACCGCTCTCTCGGTTGGACCTGTGGTGACTGCTATAGGCTACTGCTCTCTCTGTTGGACCTGTGGTGACTGCTATAGGCTACCGCTCTCTCTGTTGGAGCTATGGTGACCGCTATAGGCTACTGCTCTCTCTGTTGGAGCTGTGGTGACTGCTATAGGCTACTGCTCTCTCTGTTGGAGCTGTGGTGACTGCTATAGGCTACTGCTCTCTCTGTTGGACCTGTGGTGACTGCTATAGGCTACTGCTCTCTCTGTTGGAGCTGTGGTGACTGCTATAGGCTACCGCTCTCTCTGTTGGAGCTGTGGTGACTGCTATAGGCTACCGCTCTCTCTGTTGGAGCTGTGGTGACTGCTATAGGCTACCGCTCTCTCTGTTGGAGCTGTGGTGACTGCTATAGGCTACTGCTCTCTCTGTTGGAGCTGTGGTGACTGCTATAGGCTACCGCTCTCTCTGTTGGAGCTGTGGTGACTGCTATAGGCTACTGCTCTCTCTGTTGGAGCTGTGGTGACTGCTATAGGCTACTGCTCTCTCTGTTGGAGCTGTGGTGACTGCTATATGCTACTGCTCTCTCTGTTGGAGCTGTGGTGACTTGTTCTGCTTGAATTCCGCTTGATCTGCTTGTTTGTTTGAAACAAGTGAAACATAGAAATCCACTGCACTGTGACATCACTGTTGTGTCTCCCTCCAGTTCTCATCTCATCATGTCTACTCCCTGGCCACTCTCTGGGTGGAACCAATCACTGACATCACTGTTGTGTCTCCCTGCAGTTCTCATCTCATCATGTCTACTCCCTGGCCACTCTCTGGGTGGAACCAATCACTGACATCACTGCCAACAGCAACCTGTAAGTTTAGTCTACCTGCTATCCTTCTGTCAACCAATAACCAACTAGCCTTTTCTAGCAAGGTAGAATATGGTGTTG
The DNA here is from genome assembly GCF_016432855.1 of Salvelinus namaycush. NCBI lineage: Eukaryota > Metazoa > Chordata > Actinopteri > Salmoniformes > Salmonidae > Salvelinus > Salvelinus namaycush. Next base: position 637,076 of record NC_052325.1, on the reverse strand, counting down.
AGGTAACCAACTAGCCTTTTCTAGCAAGGTAGAATATGGTGTTGAGGTCTGGTAACACCAGACTAATCTGGTGTTACCAGACTAATCAATAACTAATGTAAACTCAGCAAAAAAAGAAACGTCCTCTCACTGTCAACTGCGTTTATTTTCAGCAAACTTAACATGTGTAAATATTTGTATGAACATAAGATTCAACGACTGACACGGAACCCAAACCGGCTGTGCGTGCGCGCCATCGTGCATACATGTATTTTGTTCCCCCCACACCAAACGCGATCACGACACGCAGGTTAAAATATCAAAACAAATTCTGAACCAATTACATTCATTTGGGGACAGGTCGAAAAGCATTAATCATTTATGGCAATTTAGCTAGCCAGCTTGCACTAGCTAGCTAATTTGTCCTATTTAGCTAGCTTGCTGTTGCTAGCTAATTTGTCCTATTTAGCTAGCTTGCTGTTGCTAGCTAATTTGTCCTATTTAGCTAGCTTGCTGTTGCTAGCTAATTTGTCCTATTTAGCTAGCTTGCACTAGCTAGCTAATTTGTCCTATTTAGCTAGCTTGCTGTTGCTAGCTAATTTGTCCTATTTAGCTAGCTTGCTGTTGCTAGCTAATTTGTTCTGGGATATAAACATTGAGTTGTTATTTTACCTGAAATGCACAAGGTCCTCTACTCCGACAATTAATCCACACATAAAACGGTCAACCGAATCGTTTCTAGTCATCTCTCTTCCTTCCAGGCTTTTTCTTCTCTTGACTTTATATTGCGATTGGCAACTTTCATAAATTAGGTGCATTACCGCCACTGACCTCGTTCGTCTTTCAGTCACCCACGTGGGTATAACCAATGAGGAGATGGCACGTGGGTACTTGCTTCTATAAACCAATGAGGAGATGGCACGTGGGTACCTGCTTCTATAAACCAATGAGGAGATGGGAGAGGCAGGACTTGCAGTGCGATCAGCGTCAGAAATAGAACTGACTTCTATTTTAGCCCTTGGAAATGCAGAAGCTCGTTGGCGCGCGCAAGCAGTGTGGGTGCAATAATTCAATAATATAGATTTCTACTTTTATTTTGCAACGCTCGCGCATGCGACGTGAGCGGTGTAGTCAGCCTGTCAGACATAAACTGAACAAGCTCCACAGACATGTGACTAACAGAAATGGAATAATGTGTCCCTGAACAAAAACAAAATCAAAAGTAACAGTCAGTATCTGGTGTGGCCACCAGCTGCATTAAGTACCACAGTGCATCTCCTCCTCATGGACTGCACCAGATTTGTCAGTTCTTGCTGTGAGATGTTACCCCACTCTTCCACCAAGGCACCTGCAAGTTCCTGGACACTTCTGGGGGGAATGGCCCTAGCCCTCACCCTCCAATCCAACAGATCTGGGCTCTTCGCTGGCAATGGCAGATGTTTTGCAGGAAATCACGCACAGAACGAGCACTATGGCTGGTGGCATTGTCATGCTGGAGGGTCATGTCAGGATGAGCCTGCAGGAAGGGTACCACATGAGGGAGGAGGATGTCTTCCCTGTAACGCACAGCGTTGAGATTGCCTGAAATGACAACAAGCTCAGTCCGATGATGCTGTGACACAACGCCCCAGACCATGACGGACCCTCCATCTCCAAATCGATCCTGCTCCAGAGTACAGGCCTCGGTGTAACGCTCATTCCTTCAAGGATAAACGCGAATCCGACCATCACCCCAGAAAGCTTATTTTTAAATCTCCTACTCTATTATTTAACGTTGTCATTCTTCTGCCCCCAGGTATGGAATTAAGGTGACAACTCCAGAGGACAGCTTCACTCTGCTAGCATCCTCACCTCAGGAGAAGGTACAGCTCTCAGACCAGTGTCTGGTTAACACACCTCATAATCCTAATTTTCCCAGTATATCCACATCAGCATAACCACAGCTGTCTTTGACTCTTGAGGTTGATGATATACCACTGTGTCTCTCTGTCCCTCCAGGCTAAGTGGCTAAGGGCTATTAACCAGGCTGTGGAGGCGGTGTTGACCGGAGAAGGGAGCGGTCCTGGGGTCCCCGCTGTCTCTCGTACCGCCTCCTACATCTTCTACAAAGACCTCCGTCTGAAGGATGCCTCCTACTCAGGCCGCTGGCTGTCTGGCAAGCCCCACGGCAAGTGAGTCTAAGGGAGGGACGGGTTTAGAACTTTACAGAAAACGTTACAGAGAACTTTACAGGAAACTTTACAGAAAACATTACAGAGAACTTTACAGGAAACTTTACAGGAGACTTTACAGAAAACTTTACAGAGAACTTTACAGAGAACTATACAGAAAACTTTAGTGAAAAAAGGGAACTGAAGAAGGTGTTCTAAGACCAAGCGTTTGTATTAGCTAGATTATTTACACTTTCTAGTAGGTCTATCCTTAACATACAATTCTGCATTATTGTATAATGAGGCCAAAGTACACCGTTTTTTCTGTATTGAAAGATTGTCTTCTTCCTTTTCGAACAGAGGGACCATGAAATGGCCAGATGGCAGAAAGTTTACGGGGACCTTTAAACAAGGACTGGAGGACGGGTCAGTGTTAGCCTGGCTAATGCAGAGTTCAGAGTGGTTCAACCAGGCAGATGTTGTTCTGTTGTAACCACTGTGTTCGTCTCTTGTGCCTGTAGCTATGGAGACTGTATAATGCCAAACAAGCTCCTCAACAAGAGTGCTCGGTACCAGGGCCACTGGAGAGATGGGAAGATGCATGGCTTTGGGACGTACAAGTGAGTTACTGTGTTCACCTGTATATACTACAGGGAGTTACTGTGTTCACCTGTATATACTACAGGGAGTTACTGTGTTCACCTGTAGATACTACAGGGAGTTACTGTGTTCACCTGTATATACTACAGTGAGTTACTGTGTTCACCTGTATATACTACAGGGAGTTACTGTGTTCACCTGTATATACTACAGTGAGTTACTGTGTTCACCTGTATATACTACAGTGAGTTACTGTGTTCACCTGTAGATACTACAGGGAGTTACTGTGTTCACCTGTAGATACTACAGGGAGTTACTGTGTTCACCTGTAGATACTACAGGGAGTTACTGTGTTCACCTGTAGATACTACAGGGAGTTACTGTGTTCACCTGTAGATACTACAGGGAGTTACTGTGTTCACCTGTAGATACTACAGGGGGTTACTGTGTTCACCTGTAGATACTACAGGGAGTTACTGTGTTCACCTGTAGATACTACAGGGAGTTACTGTGTTCACCTGTAGATACTACAGGGAGTTACTGTGTTCACCTGTAGATACTACAGGGAGTTACTGTGTTCACCTGTAGATACTACAGGGAGTTACTGTGTTCACCTGTAGATACTACAGGGAGTTACTGTGTTCACCTGTAGATACTACAGGGAGTTACTGTGTTCACCTGTAGATACTACAGGGAGTTACTGTGTTCACCTGTATATACTACAGTGAGTTACTGTGTTCACCTGTAGATACTACAGTGAGTTACTGTGTTCACCTGTATATACTACAGGGAGTTACTGTGTTCACCTGTAGATACTACAGGGAGTTACTGTGTTCACCTGTATATACTACAGTGGGTTACTGTGTTCACCTGTATATACTACAGTAAGTTACTGTGTTCACCTGTATATACTACAGTGGGTTACTGTGTTCACCTGTATATACTACAGTGAGTTACTGTGTTCACCTGTATATACTACAGGGGGTTACTGTGTTCACCTGTATATACTACAGGGAGTTACTGTGTTCACCTGTATATACTACAGGGAGTTACTGTGTTCACCTGTATATACTACAGGGGGTTACTGTGTTCACCTGTATATACTACAGGGAGTTACTGTGTTCACCTGTATATACTACAGGGGGTTACTGTTCACCTGTATATACTACAGGGGGTTACTGTGTTCACCTGTAGATACTACAGGGAGTTACTGTGTTCACCTGTAGATACTACAGGGAGTTACTGTGTTCACCTGTAGATACTACAGGGGGTTACTGTGTTCACCTGTATATACTACAGTGAGTTACTGTGTTCACCTGTATATACTACAGGGGGTTACTGTGTTCACCTGTATATACTACAGGGAGTTACTGTGTTCACCTGTATATACTACAGGGGGTTACTGTTCACCTGTATATACTACAGGGGGTTACTGTGTTCACCTGTAGATACTACAGGGAGTTACTGTGTTCACCTGTAGATACTACAGGGAGTTACTGTGTTCACCTGTAGATACTACAGGGGGTTACTGTGTTCACCTGTATATACTACAGGGGGTTACTGTGTTCACCTGTATATACTACAGGGGGTTACTGTTCACCTGTATATACTACAGGGGGTTACTGTGTTCACCTGTAGATACTACAGGGAGTTACTGTGTTCACCTGTATATACTACAGGGAGTTACTGTGTTCACCTGTAGATACTACAGGGAGTTACTGTGTTCACCTGTATATACTACAGGGGGTTACTGTGTTCACCTGTAGATACTACAGTGAGTTACTGTGTTCACCTGTATATACTACAGTGAGTTACTGTGTTCACCTGTATATACTACAGGGAGTTACTGTGTTCACCTGTAGATACTACAGTGAGTTACTGTGTTCACCTGTATATACTACAGTGAGTTACTGTGTTCACCTGTATATACTACAGTGAGTTACTGTGTTCACCTGTATATACTACAGGGAGTTACTGTGTTCACCTGTATATACTACAGTGAGTTACTGTGTTCACCTGTATATACTACAGTGAGTTACTGTGTTCACCTGTATATACTACAGGGAGTTACTGTGTTCACCTGTATATACTACAGTGAGTTACTGTGTTCACCTGTATATACTACAGTGAGTTACTGTGTTCACCTGTAGATACTACAGGGAGTTACTGTGTTCACCTGTATATACTACAGGGAGTTACTGTGTTCACCTGTATATACTACAGTGAGTTACTGTGTTCACCTGTATATACTACAGTGAGTTACTGTGTTCACCTGTAGATACTACAGGGAGTTACTGTGTTCACCTGTAGATACTACAGGGAGTTACTGTGTTCACCTGTAGATACTACAGGGGGTTACTGTGTTCACCTGTATATACTACAGGGAGTTACTGTGTTCACCTGTAGATACTACAGGGAGTTACTGTGTTCACCTGTATATACTACAGGGGGTTACTGTGTTCACCTGTAGATACTACAGGGAGTTACTGTGTTCACCTGTATATACTACAGTGAGTTACTGTGTTCACCTGTATATACTACAGGGAGTTACTGTGTTCACCTGTATATACTACAGGGAGTTACTGTGTTCACCTGTAGATACTACAGGGAGTTACTGTGTTCACCTGTAGATACTACAGGGAGTTACTGTGTTCACCTGTATATACTACAGGGAGTTACTGTGTTCACCTGTATATACTACAGGGAGTTACTGTGTTCACCTGTATATACTACAGGGAGTTACTGTGTTCACCTGTATATACTACAGTGAGTTACTGTTCACCTGTAGATACTACAGGGAGTTACTGTGTTCACCTGTAGATACTACAGGGAGTTACTGTGTTCACCTGTATATACTACAGTGAGTTACTGTGTTCACCTGTAGATACTACAGGGAGTTACTGTTCACCTGTATATACTACAGGGAGTTACTGTGTTCACCTGTATATACTACAGGGGGTTACTGTGTTCACCTGTATATACTACAGGGGGTTACTGTGTTCACCTGTAGATACTACAGGGAGTTACTGTGTTCACCTGTATATACTACAGGGGGTTACTGTGTTCACCTGTATATACTACAGGGAGTTACTGTGTTCACCTGTAGATACTACAGGGAGTTACTGTGTTCACCTGTAGATACTACAGGGAGTTACTGTGTTCACCTGTAGATACTACAGGGAGTTACTGTGTTCACCTGTATATACTACAGTGGGTTACTGTGTTCACCTGTATATACTACAGGGAGTTACTGTGTTCACCTGTATATACTACAGGGGGTTACTGTGTTCACCTGTATATACTACAGTGAGTTACTGTGTTCACCTGTATATACTACAGTGAGTTACTGTGTTCACCTGTATATACTACAGTGAGTTACTGTGTTCACCTGTATATACTACAGTGAGTTACTGTGTTCACCTGTATATACTACAGTGAGTTACTGTGTTCACCTGTATATACTACAGTGAGTTACTGTGTTCACCTGTATATACTACAGGGAGTTACTGTGTTCACCTGTATATACTACAGGGAGTTACTGTGTTCACCTGTATATACTACAGGGAGTTACTGTGTTCACCTGTAGATACTACAGGGAGTTACTGTGTTCACCTGTAGATACTACAGGGAGTTACTGTGTTCACCTGTAGATACTACAGGGAGTTACTGTGTTCACCTGTATATACTACAGTGGGTTACTGTGTTCACCTGTATATACTACAGGGAGTTACTGTGTTCACCTGTATATACTACAGGGAGTTACTGTGTTCACCTGTATATACTACAGGGAGTTACTGTGTTCACCTGTATATACTACAGGGAGTTACTGTGTTCACCTGTATATACTACAGTGAGTTACTGTGTTCACCTGTAGATACTACAGGGAGTTACTGTGTTCACCTGTAGATACTACAGTGAGTTACTGTGTTCACTTGTATATACTACAGGGAGTTACTGTGTTCACCTGTATATACTACAGGGAGTTACTGTGTTCACCTGTATATACTACAGGGAGTTACTGTGTTCACCTGTAAATACTACAGGGAGTTACTGTGTTCACCTGTATATACTACAGGGGGTTACGGTGTTCACCTGTAGATACTACAGGGGGTTACTGTGTTCACCTGTATATACTACAGGGGGTTACTGTGTTCACCTGTATATACTACAGGGAGTTACTGTGTTCACCTGTATATACTACAGGGGGTTACTGTGTTCACCTGTATATACTACAGGGAGTTACTGTGTTCACCTGTATATACTACAGGGAGTTACTGTGTTCACCTGTATATACTACAGGGGGTTACTGTGTTCACCTGTATATACTACAGGGAGTTACTGTGTTCACCTGTAGATACTACAGGGAGTTACTGTGTTCACCTGTAGATACTACAGGGAGTTACTGTGTTCACCTGTATATACTACAGTGAGTTACTGTGTTCACCTGTATATACTACAGTGAGTTACTGTGTTCACCTGTATATACTACAGGGAGTTACTGTGTTCACCTGTATATACTACAGGGAGTTACTGTGTTCACCTGTATATACTACAGTGAGTTACTGTGTTCACCTGTATATACTACAGTGAGTTACTGTGTTCACCTGTATATACTACAGTGAGTTACTGTGTTCACCTGTATATACTACAGTGAGTTACTGTGTTCACCTGTATATACTACAGTGAGTTACTGTGTTCACCTGTATATACTACAGTGAGTTACTGTGTTCACCTGTATATACTACAGTGAGTTACTGTGTTCACCTGTATATACTACAGTGAGTTACTGTGTTCACCTGTATATACTACAGGGAGTTACTGTGTTCACCTGTATATACTACAGGGAGTTACTGTGTTCACCTGTATATACTACAGGGAGTTACTGTGTTCACCTGTATATACTACAGGGAGTTACTGTGTTCACCTGTATATACTACAGGGAGTTACTGTGTTCACCTGTAGATACTACAGGGAGTTACTGTGTTCACCTGTATATACTACAGGGAGTTACTGTGTTCACCTGTATATACTACAGTGGGTTACTGTGTTCACCTGTATATACTACAGGGAGTTACTGTGTTCACCTGTATATACTACAGGGAGTTACTGTGTTCACCTGTATATACTACAGGGAGTTACTGTGTTCACCTGTATATACTACAGGGAGTTACTGTGTTCACCTGTATATACTACAGGGGGTTACTGTGTTCACCTGTATATACTACAGTGAGTTACTGTGTTCACCTGTAGATACTACAGGGAGTTACTGTGTTCACCTGTAGATACTACAGGGAGTTACTGTGTTCACCTGTATATACTACAGGGAGTTACTGTGTTCACCTGTATATACTACAGGGAGTTACTGTGTTCACCTGTATATACTACAGGGAGTTACTGTGTTCACCTGTATATACTACAGGGAGTTACTGTGTTCACCTGTAGATACTACAGGGGGTTACTGTGTTCACCTGTATATACTACAGGGAGTTACTGTGTTCACCTGTATATACTACAGGGAGTTACTGTGTTCACCTGTATATACTACAGTGAGTTACTGTGTTCACCTGTATATACTACAGTGGGTTACTGTGTTCACCTGTATATACTACAGGGGGTTACTGTGTTCACCTGTATATACTACAGGGAGTTACTGTGTTCACCTGTATATACTACAGGGAGTTACTGTGTTCACCTGTAGATACTACAGGGAGTTACTGTGTTCACCTGTATATACTACAGGGAGTTACTGTGTTCACCTGTATATACTACAGTGAGTTACTGTGTTCACCTGTAGATACTATAGGGGGTTAATGTTCACCTGTAGATACTACAGGGAGTTACTGTGTTCACCTGTAGATACTACAGGGAGTTACTGTGTTCACCTGTAGATACTACAGGGAGTTACTGTGTTCACCTGTATATACTACAGGGGGTTACTGTGTTCACCTGTATATACTACAGGGGGTTACTGTGTTCACCTGTATATACTACAGGGGGTTACTGTGTTCACCTGTATATACTACAGGGAGTTACTGTGTTCACCTGTATATACTACAGGGGGTTACTGTGTTCACCTGTATATACTACAGGGAGTTACTGTGTTCACCTGTATATACTACAGGGAGTTACTGTGTTCACCTGTATATACTACAGTGAGTTACTGTGTTCACCTGTAGATACTACAGTGAGTTACTGTGTTCACCTGTATATACTACAGGGAGTTACTGTGTTCACCTGTATATACTACAGGGGGTTACTGTGTTCACCTGTAGATACTACAGTAAGTTACTGTGTTCACCTGTAGATACTACAGGGAGTTACTGTGTTCACCTGTATATACTACAGGGAGTTACTGTGTTCACCTGTATATACTACAGGGAGTTACTGTGTTCACCTGTATATACTACAGGGAGTTACTGTGTTCACCTGTAAATACTACAGGGAGTTACTGTGTTCACCTGTATATACTACAGGGGGTTACTGTGTTCACCTGTATATACTACAGGGAGTTACTGTGTTCACCTGTATATACTACAGTGAGTTACTGTGTTCACCTGTAGATACTACAGGGAGTTACTGTGTTCACCTGTAGATACTACAGGGAGTTACTGTGTTCACCTGTATATACTACAGGGAGTTACTGTGTTCACCTGTAGATACTACAGGGAGTTACTGTGTTCACCTGTATATACTACAGGGAGTTACTGTGTTCACCTGTAGATACTACAGGGAGTTACTGTTCACCTGTAGATACTACAGGGAGTTACTGTGTTCACCTGTAGATACTACAGGGAGTTACTGTGTTCACCTGTATATACTACAGGGAGTTACTGTGTTCACCTGTATATACTACAGGGAGTTACTGTGTTCACCTGTATATACTACAGGGAGTTACTGTGTTCACCTGTATATACTACAGGGAGTTACTGTGTTCACCTGTATATACTACAGGGAGTTACTGTGTTCACCTGTATATACTACAGGGAGTTACTGTGTTCACCTGTATATACTACAGGGAGTTACTGTGTTCACCTGTATATACTACAGTGAGTTACTGTGTTCACCTGTATATACTACAGGGGGTTACTGTGTTCACCTGTATATACTACAGGGGGTTACTGTGTTCACCTGTATATACTACAGGGAGTTACTGTGTTCACCTGTAGATACTACAGGGAGTTACTGTGTTCACCTGTATATACTACAGTGAGTTACTGTGTTCACCTGTAGATACTATAGGGGGTTAATGTTCACCTGTAGATACTACAGGGAGTTACTGTGTTCACCTGTAGATACTACAGGGAGTTACTGTGTTCACCTGTATATACTACAGGGAGTTACTGTGTTCACCTGTATATACTACAGGGGGTTACTGTGTTCACCTGTATATACTACAGGGGGTTACTGTGTTCACCTGTATATACTACAGGGGGTTACTGTGTTCACCTGTATATACTACAGGGAGTTACTGTGTTCACCTGTATATACTACAGGGGGTTACTGTGTTCACCTGTATATACTACAGGGAGTTACTGTGTTCACCTGTATATACTACAGGGAGTTACTGTGTTCACCTGTATATACTACAGTGAGTTACTGTGTTCACCTGTAGATACTACAGTGAGTTACTGTGTTCACCTGTATATACTACAGGGAGTTACTGTGTTCACCTGTATATACTACAGGGGGTTACTGTGTTCACCTGTAGATACTACAGTAAGTTACTGTGTTCACCTGTAGATACTACAGGGAGTTACTGTGTTCACCTGTATATACTACAGGGAGTTACTGTGTTCACCTGTATATACTACAGGGAGTTACTGTGTTCACCTGTATATACTACAGGGAGTTACTGTGTTCACCTGTAAATACTACAGGGAGTTACTGTGTTCACCTGTATATACTACAGGGGGTTACTGTGTTCACCTGTATATACTACAGGGAGTTACTGTGTTCACCTGTATATACTACAGTGAGTTACTGTGTTCACCTGTAGATACTACAGGGAGTTACTGTGTTCACCTGTAGATACTACAGGGAGTTACTGTGTTCACCTGTAGATACTACAGGGAGTTACTGTGTTCACCTGTAGATACTACAGGGAGTTACTGTTCACCTGTAGATACTACAGGGAGTTACTGTGTTCACCTGTAGATACTACAGGGAGTTACTGTGTTCACCTGTATATACTACAGGGAGTTACTGTGTTCACCTGTATATACTACAGGGAGTTACTGTGTTCACCTGTATATACTACAGGGAGTTACTGTGTTCACCTGTATATACTACAGGGAGTTACTGTGTTCACCTGTATATACTACAGGGAGTTACTGTGTTCACCTGTATATACTACAGGGAGTTACTGTGTTCACCTGTATATACTACAGGGAGTTACTGTGTTCACCTGTATATACTACAGGGAGTTACTGTGTTCACCTGTATATACTACAGTGAGTTACTGTGTTCACCTGTAGATACTACAGGGAGTTACTGTGTTCACCTGTAGATACTACAGGGAGTTACTGTGTTCACCTGTAGATACTACAGTGGGTTACTGTGTTCACCTGTATATACTACAGTGAGTTACTGTGTTCACCTGTAGATACTACAGGGAGTTACTGTGTTCACCTGTATATACTACAGTGAGTTACTGTGTTCACCTGTAGATACTACAGGGAGTTACTGTGTTCACCTGTAGATACTACAGGGAGTTACTGTGTTCACCTGTATATACTACAGGGAGTTACTGTGTTCACCTGTATATACTACAGGGAGTTACTGTGTTCACCTGTAGATACTACAGGGGGTTACTGTGTTCACCTGTATATACTACAGGGGGTTACTGTGTTCACCTGTATATACTACAGGGGGTTACTGTGTTCACCTGTAGATACTACAGGGGGTTACTGTGTTCACCTGTATATACTACAGGGGGTTACTGTGTTCACCTGTAGATACTACAGGGGGTTACTGTGTTCACCTGTATATACTACAGGGAGTTACTGTGTTCACCTGTATATACTACAGGGAGTTACTGTGTTCACCTGTAGATACTACAGGGGGTTACTGTGTTCACCTGTAGATACTACAGGGGGTTACTGTGTTCACCTGTAGATACTACAGGGAGTTACTGTGTTCACCTGTAGATACTACAGGGAGTTACTGTGTTCACCTGTAGATACTACAGGGGGTTACTGTGTTCACCTGTAGATACTACAGGGGGTTACTGTGTTCACCTGTAGATACTACAGGGAGTTACTGTGTTCACCTGTAGATACTACAGGGAGTTACTGTGTTCACCTGTAGATACTACAGGGAGTTACTGTGTTCACCTGTATATACTACAGGGGGTTACTGTGTTCACCTGTAGATACTACAGGGAGTTACTGTGTTCACCTGTATATACTACAGTGAGTTACTGTGTTCACCTGTATATACTACAGTGAGTTACTGTGTTCATGCTCTCCAAACACAGTATATCTCTCTCCAAACACAGTATATCTCTCTCCAAACACAGTATATCTCTCCATCTCCAAACACAGTATATCTCTCCATCTCCAAACACAGTATATCTCTCCATCCCCAAACACAGTATATCTCTCTCCAAACACAGTATATCTCTCCATCTCCAAACACAGTATATCTCTCCATCTCCAAACACAGTATATCTCTCCATCTCCAAACACAGTATATCTCTCCATCTCCAAACACAGTATATCTCTCTCCAAACACAGTATATCTCTCCATCTCCAAACACAGTATATCTCTCCAACTCCAAACACAGTATATCTCTCTCCAAACACAGTATATCTCTCTCCAAACACAGTATATCTCTCTCCAAACACAGTATATCTCTCCATCTCCAAACACAGTATATCTCTCCATCTCCAAACACAGTATATCTCTCCATCTCCAAACACAGTATATCTCTCTCCAAACACAGTATATCTCTCCATCTCCAAACACAGTATCTCTCCTTCCCTGTAAACTCCTACCCCAAACTAAGCAAAGAATACAATACTTACTCCCATTGGTCCTCAGGATCCTGTCCATTGCATTCATTTCTTCTGGACCCCTAAGCACCTCTATTATAAACAGACAGTAGAAGTGTGTTAACATATATTTGGAAAAAATATGTTCCACATTACCAAATACAAAATCATGTTAATGAAAATATTTAAACAATTTACCCGAGTTTCCTCTTTTCAACCGTTTCATGTCTTGTATCACTGATGAATTCTGTGGGAGAAATGTACATTTCAGAAAGTATTACCTGAGAGAGGACCTCTACGGTAAAGATTCCTTCTAAACTAAATGCAGCACTTACCTGGATAGCTAGAGCGGAGGTATGGGTCATCATGCCCAAGATGATTCCTACAGAGATCATTAGTTTCATGTCCTTGGGCCAGACTGGTCTCTGATCCAGATACTGGTCCTAACTCCACACCTATATAGACTAACTCCTCCCCCTCACCTCCTGAGGTCTGCACTGATTGGTTACATGTTCTGATGTTACAGGATGAATCATAGTGCGCTAGAACGTTGTCCCTCGTGTCGTCCTATGACATTAACATCTAATCCATTGATGACCCTTAACAACATCCTCCAGCTCTACCCCATACTTTTACACGGGACATTCAGCACTTTCAGAGATGAGCCACCCAAAGGTGTTTGTTGCCCCAGAACAGACATATTAAAACAGGTAAACAGTCATTTCTCAGACTTGTGTGATGCAACAACACGTGATGTGTTTACACAGAAATACAGAAGAGCAACTGCAACTAAGTTGTCAATCAATCTTTATTTAAATGCTCCCATTATCTGACACCAGTGATTGTATTCAGTGGATTATAGGTTTCACTGTTTGATTGTTCTAATCCTCCAGGGTTTCTGTCAAAAGAGAGAGAGAGAGAGAGAGAGAGAGAGAGAGTGAGAGAGAGAGAGTAGAGAGAGAGAGTAGAGAGAGAGAGTAGAGAGAGAGAGAGAGTAGAGAGAGGAGAGAGAGGGAGAGCGGAGAGAGAGAGAGAGAGAGAGAGAGAGAGAGAGAGAGAGAGAGAGTAGAGCGAGAGAGAGAGAGAGGGAGAGCGATAGAGCGAGAGAATAAGAGAGAGAGAGAGAGAGAGAGAAGGAGAGAGAGAGAGAGAGAGAGAGAGAGAGAGCGAGGGAGCGAGGGAGAGAGAGAGAGAGAGGGAGAGAGAGTAGAGAGAGAGAGTAGAGAGAGGGAGAGGGAGAGAGAAGAGAGAGAGAGTGAGAGAGAGTAGAGAGAGAGAGTGAGAGAGAGAGAGTGAGAGAGAGAGTAGAGAGAGGGAGAGAGAGAGTAGAGAGAGAGAGTAGAGAGAGAGAGTGAGAGAGAGAGTGAGAGAGAGAGTAGAGAGAGAGTAGAGAGAGAGTAGAGAGAGAGAGTGAGAGAGAGAGAGTAGAGAGAGAGAGTGAGAGAGAGAGAGTAGAGAGAGTGAGAGAGAGAGTAGAGAGAGAGAGAGAGAGAGAGAGTAGAGAGAGAGTAGAGAGAGTGAGAGAGAGTAGAGAGAGGGAGAGGGAGAGTAGAGAGAGGGAGGGAGAGGGAGATGGAGAAGGGTAGAGAGAGGGAGAGGGAGAGGGGTAGAGAGAGGGAGAGGGAGATGGAGAGGGGTAGAGAGAGGGCAGAGAGAGAGTGTGAGAGAGAGAGTAGAGAGAGAGAGTGAGAGACAGAGTAGAGAGAGGGAGAGAGAGAGAGAGTAGAGAGAGGGAGAGGGAGAGTAGAGAGAGGGAGAGAAGACACATCTAGTGATCATACATTTGTTCTATATTGACAACCTTTCAAAAACAAAATACAAAATGGGAGGAAATTAATACAAAATAATACCTAATTTAAAAAAAGAGCTTTGCCTAAGAAATGTGAAGGAAATATTGTTAGCTACCAACCACATTTGTAGAGAATGTTAATCTTAATTTTGTCCAGTTGACTGAGACCGGTCCTCTGCCCCAGATGAGTTTTCTGGTTCGTCCTCTTAGGTTTGATGGTAGGATCTCCATCTTCTGAATAGGAATACCTGCATTTACACAAACGCCATCGTAAGACTTTATTCACATTCCATCTGATAATAGTGTGTGTGTGTGTGTGTGTGTGTGTGTGTGTGTGTGTGTGTGTGTGTTTGTGTGTGTGTGTGTGTGTGTGTGTGTGTGTGTGTGTGTGTGTGTGTGTGTGTGTGTGTGTGTGTGTGTGTGTGTGTGTGTGGTGTGTGTGTGTGTGTGTGTGTGTGTGTGTGTGTGTGTGTGTGTCTGTGTGTGTGTCCTAGCTACATACATTCCAAAGTGCATGATGGAGTCGTAGTCATAGGGAACGTCCAGAGAGTTGGTTTTGAACTTCTCAAAGTTCCGTACGCGATCTGTTGATGGACAACACATATCAGTTGGTTGAATATATACTGAACGGACATTAAAATGACCACAAACCATAGTGTCAACCACCTGTCTGTCTCACCCTTCCAAATGTTCTCCCACAGGACAGTGACATAGTTGTCGCGGTCGATGCGGGAATGTTCGTGCACGAAGCCCAGGGCGTGCATGAGTTCATGGGAGGCCACGCCAGACAACATACAGTCAGGAGACTGTAGAGATAAAGTCTGTCGGCCACCACGCTGCCCGAGGTACGACCAACACCTAAACAACAACAACAGAAGTGCACACAGTTCCTTATCGAAAAGGGAGACAAAAGGG